>NW_017728939.1:8027388-8051246 GCF_001723895.1 Crocodylus porosus | reverse complement strand
TACCCGGGTCCTCCTTCCTCCCCTTCTTGAAAATGGGAACCACATTGGCCCTTTTCCAGTCCTCCGGGACTTGACCCGTGCGCCACGAGCGTTCAAATATTCCCGGATGGCTTAGCTGGGTAAGCAGCGTCGCGGCCCCGGTTTGGATCCCATCTGAGTTGGTTCGGCCGCAGCCAGGTGGGCGGCTTGAGTCCAGGCTTGTTTCTGGCTGGTCTCTAAGGCTCATGTCCTTGCTGTGTTGCTGTGAGCGGGGCAGTGTGCTGGCTGTCCTGGCACAGGACCCAGCTGATGCACACGCCAAGGCAGCGGGGCTGTTGCGAGGCACTGCTCTCAGCTGTGCTGCGTGCCCAGGGGCATGTCTGTGCCTTGCCATCCGGTCTGGTTCCTGCAGGGCCCAGGACCCCCTCTCACTGCTGCGGTGCAAGGGGACTGATCTCAGTGTCTCCAGGTGGTATTTAATAGGGCTAATAACCCATCCTGGTTTTCCCCTCTGCTGCAAAGACCCAATTTTAAATTGCCATGCTGGGTGGGTAGGCTCGATTACCACCGGAGCTTATTTCACTTGTGGTTCCCCTCTCCTGCTGGGATTAAATGAAGGGAGGGATGAATGTGGCGCGAGCGAACATCACATCTGGCCATGTCCTGTTTATGTCTCATGCTAGACGAGCCCCCCTGTGAACTCCCTTGGACCAGCTCTCTCCCGTTGTCCCGGTGCCCACACCAGCTATGTTTCACCAGGGCGTCCTTATGTGGGTATGTGGCTTTCCTGCCTGCTCTCGGGAAGCTCCTGGAGGGCAGTGATCTCCCGCTGCAGCTCTATGGGGGAAGCTCTATATTGTGTTTTCGCTCCAAGCCCAGGGAGGGAGCAGACGGCTGTGTTTGAAGAGCCATGGTTTGTGAATGTGGTTAGCAGCCCTCCCGTCGCTCTGTCAATATGGATGCGAGCGGGAGCGCCTTGTCAGCAGCCGTGGCGTGCTCTCTCTGCCGGAGGGGCAGAGATGCCCTTGAGGACAGGAGGAAATTCCTTTTCTCCCACTCCCAGTACATCTGTGGGGCAGGTGTTTGCTCTCCATCGGTGCTCTTCATCTTCCCGAGTGCGGACCTGGCAGCTTTACAGTGGATGGTCCCTGGATGGGAATCCCCTCCCCTCCGTGGGATGGCGTTCAGTGACCAACTCCCTCGCACGACCGGGACAAGCCACCCATCCCCTGGGATGCCTTGCAGTTGTGCACAGTGGCAGCTGCTGGATGTTCGACGCCAGACTGTGCCCTGGTTTTAAAACCCACAGATGTGCAATAGAGGCTGCATCATCGGGTCCCTACCCTGCAAGGTGTCCAGGTGCTGGGCTCCCACAGGGGGGAGGCAGATCTGTATAATCACTTTTGAGGGTCAGATGGTGACTCTGAGGTGCTCTGGGGGAAGGGGGAAAGGAATGGGCCAGCGCTTTATTCTTACCCATCATACAAAGGTGTAGTTTCTGCTGAGGTTAATTAGCAACCCCAGGATTGTCCTGTTGCTTCTTGATGAGGCGGAGAGCACAGTTTTGCCTCCCTTGATGTCTGGGGCACTGCCTTTCTAACATGGAGCACTTTTCTCACAAGCGGCTGCCTGGTTTTTGACTGTGTTTAAAATAGGCCGAGCGGAGGAGACGGAAAAAAAATAGTAATAAAAACCCAGGGATATTTTTAGAGAGTCTGAATGAAAATTGCATCCTTTCTGAGTTAATCAGGCATCGCTGGCCTGGGCCTTGTGATTTCATAAACCCACTAATTTTCCAGGCTTCTGGAGAGTCTTCCTAGAAAGTCAGGAGACACAGGAGCTGTGTTGTCAGTGTAAAAGCAAACAAAACCTCCAGGGACAGCTGTGCCGCTTGGCCTGCTCTGCCTCAGTTCCCCTTGGCCAAACCGGGATAAAATCACGGCTCCCTGCCAGTGTGCTTCCACCCAGGCACCCGGGTGTGCCGTGGCCCCTTCCGCTATCAGCAGTGGTGGTGGTAATTGCTTGTACCGACACATCGAGGAACCAGGCTGAGACCCCCCGACAGACGTCACCCACCCTCATAGCTTTATTTCCAGGTTAGACTGCAGTGGACTTACCAACCTGGGCACATGAAGCAGTAGATCTTCTTCCCCAGGCCCGTGAAGCATCTGCACCTTCAGCAGGTCTCTGTGCATCCCTGCTCCCTGGGGGATGGAAATCCAGGTCACCGGAGCGGGGAGGAAGATAGGCCTGGGCTCCGTGCAGTGGAAACTACCTCCCTGGTGTCTGAGACCGCACTGCTGGGTGCCCCAGCTGCAGTCTGGCTCAAGGATGCGCCCTGCCCATGCCCGAGCTGGGTGCCCAGGGGTTAAGGGGGGAAGAGTCAGCAGTGGCTCAGAGATGCCCAGACTCTCCCACATGTCGGTATTGATCTGCCTGTCCCCTGGAGTTTGCTCCGGCGCAATCTCAACCCTGGGCCACTAATCGGGGGAGACAGGCCTGTTTTTTCATTGCCAGCTTAGTTTATAAATGCTATCAATTGCGGGAGCCTGCAGATGGGATCTGCGGGAGCAGGGCAGGTGCTGAGGATGGGCGTTCCCGAGAGGGGTCATCGGCACCGTCGCTTCTCATCCTGCCTGCCAGTGCTGCGCTGACGAGTCCAGGGCTGATGGGGCAAATGTGGGGGGAGGCCAAGTCAGCTCAGCCCCCTGATCGTTTTCTCCATGTCAGGCTGGATCCAGCCTGGCACTGCGCATTCATTGGTACTTGGTGTCCCCAGGATCGGTCCCGCAGGGCAGAGGTGGCCTGGATGATGCAGCAGAGATATTGGAGGGAATTTATACCCAGGCCTTGCACAACTCTGATGTCAG
This sequence comes from Crocodylus porosus, assembly GCF_001723895.1. Taxonomy (NCBI): domain Eukaryota; kingdom Metazoa; phylum Chordata; order Crocodylia; family Crocodylidae; genus Crocodylus; species Crocodylus porosus. The sequence continues at coordinate 8,048,397 of NW_017728939.1, read as the reverse complement.
CCCTGGCTCAGACTGAGCCCTCTGCTTCTGGCGCAGGGCATGGGTAGGGGCACCAGGGAGTTTTCTGTCTTCGTTGGGCAAAGCCACCTAATTAGCACCTTCATTAGATGCCTTCCAAATACCCCTGCCCCAGACTGAAGTGTGAGCATCATTAAGATCTCCTTCCCTACCGGGCAATGACCCATCACCTTGGCATTGGGCTGTAGCTGCCCTAGCTGGGAGCCAGGCTCTATCATCCCTTTCTTTTTTTGCGGTGGGGGGGTGAGGAGTGCTGCACCATCTCCCAGGCAAGGATGTGATGTGCTTTTAAATTGGGAAGCTGATGGCAGTTCGTTAGAGGCCATGCTCCCGCTGGCAGCAGGTTTTTCTGTGTGCTAAATAAATAAATAAAGCAGGAGAGAGAAAAATGGATTTTTGTCTTGTTGCCTTAATCTTAAAGAAAAGACAGCGAGAGAAGGAGAGCAGGAGGGAGGGGCGGCAGCAGGGCAGTCTCACGTCCTGGCCTTACAAGTCACCAGGCTGGACGGACCACTAGTGACAGGCCGGTGATTGCAGAGGTTTTGCAGAGGTTTTGGATCCACTGACTCATTTATCCCTTGATCCACTTCTGAGGGTGAACATCTTCCCTTCTCTCTGTGACGGTGCCCACCCCGGGCAGCGAGGAAGGAGGTTGCTGGGGCTGTGTCCCTGTGGGTGCTCTGAGCCCCTGGTCAAGGCTGGCACCTTCCCATTGCCATCGCGCAAGGCCCCCGACCTGCTGTATGAAGCGGCATATCCAGATTGGAGGACTGGAGAAGAGGTTGTGCAGTGGGTCAGTGGTGGAGCTGGCTCTGGGGCATGACCACAGCTGGAGGGGTGTTGCCTACTGAATGCCCTGTCCCCCAGTGCCAGGCTGGCTAACCCCCAGCCACAGCTGCTCATACTGAACCCTGCTTTAAGTCAGCAGCTCCTTACTGAAGGCAATGTGCAGACGTACCAGGCTTGATCTTGGACCTGGGGATCTCAGGCAGTTCCCTGGAGAGCTGCGAGGATGCTGGACACCCTCTGTCTCCCAGCAGGAGTCCTGCCTGAAAGGTGCCCACCAGGAAAGTCGGGGCTGGACTGCACTTGGACAGCCCTGCAGAAGAAACAGAAGGAGGGAGGCTTGTGCGGCCCATGCCATGGGCGCCATCTTCTTTTGGTCTGAGCTAGCAGAGGTGCCAACCTGCCTGCCACACAGTTGTGCCTGCCTGCCACGCCTGTGTAGCCAAGAGTCTCGTTCTGGCTTTAGTGTGTCCTGGGAGGGAGACAGCCAAACTGACTGTTCATTTGAGAAGGGAATGTGGGGGCCAGAGCAAGGAGAGGGGGAGACATCAGGACTCCTGGGTTCTTCTGTGCCTGACTCACTTGAGCACGTCCCGTAGGCTGATACCTTCAAACCTGGCTGCTTAAAGTTGAACACCTGGTCCAGAATAGACTCATTGTTATTGGCTGCCTCCAAGTCTGGGTTGCCTCTTGGGGCATAAACATGGATTTGGGGTGAGAGTTTCCAAGGTTCCTAAGGGAGTTAGGAACCCCAGTCCTGCAGAGGTTCTCTGGGGTTCGGGTGCATCAGTCTCCCAGCTCGCAGCAGCCAGCCAGCAGCACGCATGCTTGAGAAACGCAGCCTGCAAGTAGAACAGGCTGGAGCTCAGCTTTTCTATTTGGGGAGGGGAATTTTGACATTTCCGAATTTGTTTTCATTCCAGATTGGAACGGAACGGCGTTTTGGGCCCCCCAGAAATGAAACATTTCCAGCCAACTCCTCGTTCTAACCTCTCTCAGCCTCATTTCCTTGCCTTTCGAATGGGCTGATCCTGCTGCGGTGGTGGAAGAGATCAGCTAGGGGGAGAATCTTTATTAGCATTTAACAAGATGAGTAAAATTGTGCAGGTCATTAATGCAAGTGAGAGGAATCTTATATAGCTCACCACAGGAATCCCTGCCACCGCTACTCGCCCTGTCTGCACTGCCTTGTATAAGCACAGTGCTGTAATATCCTCATCAGCTAATTGATTTTCACAACACCCATGTGAGGCGGGTGGGTACTGTCCTTCTGCGGCCAGAGAAATCGGCTGGCTGGGAAGTTAAGTGATTTGCTTGACGTGACCAGGAAATCCGCAGTGATCCAGAATGATCTCGGCTAGGTATTGCTCAGGTGCCTATCATCTGGGCATTGAAGCTGTCCAAAGGCCCCCCCTTTGCTGTCCCGTGCTTTCGCATTGGAAAGACACTGCCCATCTGCAAGATGTTTGTGGCTTACTGTTGAGACAGTGTTTTTGTTGAATGCTCAGTCGTGCACTCTAAAATGGGGAAATGCATGTCGAATGAAGCTCTTTTGTAGTTAAAACCAGATCCATCTACTTCTCGAGGGGCAGAACATCTAGCAGACATAGGAAGCTGCATCTTAAGGTGCCGTGACAGTCTTACAAGCTCTTTGCCACAGCGGACAAGAAGTCTTTGAAGAAGTGCTGCGCTGCTGTTAGCTTCCCAGTGTGGTGCACCTTTGTCAGGGATCGCGCCATGCTTCGGGAGAAGCTGCTGTTTGCTGTAATGCCTCTTTGCAGCCGTTCCTGTAGCAGACCTTCTCCAGGCATTCACACTGGGCTGTGATTCCTAGATGAGAACGTCGCCTTCATGCTGTTTATAACCACCTCTGCCCAAGGACTGGCATGCAGACTACAGTATATTTGGGGGCATATTATATCTGAGAAAATATGATATATACAACCGAGTCGCACCCAGTCTATGCATTACCCATTTCCGTTCCAGCAGGAAGCCAGTGCATACCTCAAATGTCTGCAGCTGCTCAGCCGTGGGGGTGGCGATTCTTGCCTATCTCACCGGGTGCTTTAGGAAAGGAAAGAAGGTGAGCGAGCTCTCCAAAAGCCTTGGATACGGCCCCAGCCGTTATCCTCCTCTTTCTCTGGGCCCCATATCCTGGCATTGCAGCTAGGACGCCACGACATCTTTCTTTTGGCCGCGATGTGCCGTAATCCGGGCTTTAGCTTGACGGACGATGTCAGGAGGAGTCGGCCACACTCTGATACCCAGCCGTTGTCTGTCCTCCAGTTACCAGGATTTATGCCAATGAAACAGGAAGCCGGAGGGAGAGATAAATTAGAATTATTTTTAATAAAATGGAGATCATTTTTAATCACGTTTAAGTTATTTTTCTTTAGCTGGCTCGCGCTGTGTAGATTTCCCTGAAAAATGGGGAACTTTCATCTCTCGCTGCTTGGAAATTAATTCCGCCCTGACAGCCATGGTGCTTAATGGAGATAATAACTATTAGTTCTACCCGAGACAGCATATTCCATTCTGCGGGGCCGGGGCTTTCATTTTTCTCACTGGATTAGACTAAGTCCTTTGGCAGGCACAGAAGCCCTTGAGCAGAGGGGCTGAGTAAAGGACAGAGGGGTGGGGAGGGAAGGGTGAGTTAGTAAGCCGTGTAGCTATTCCCAGTTTGGGTGGATGGCATGCATCTATCTATCTACCTAGTTTTATACCTCAGTATCTGGGTGCCCGAAACCAACATGCAGAGGAGATTGTCAAATGCATATGTGGCTTTGTTGTATTTGGGATGGATTTCGCTCTGTGAGCCAGAGGATTAAGACTAAACTCTCCCAGTCAGCCGCATGGTGTAACGGTGTGAGCCAGGTTTAGGAGCTGGGAGACTTGGGCCTGATTTGTGGCAGGACTGAGTGCCTCCCACACCTGTCAAAAGGGCCTGGGGATGCTCAGCCTTTCCTCTGGTCAGGCCTTTTGTGTGCCGGTGTGGTGGAAATGGGGTGTCCCTTGTGTATTGTAGGGACCAGGACGCTGCTGGTTAGGAGGTGAAGGGTTCAGCCTTGGCTCTGCCACTGGCTGGCTGTGAGAGAGCAGACCTCAGGCACCTCCCTTAACTTCCCTGAGTGAGGCTTCAGCCAAGCTCAGACCCCGTCTGCTGGCTCACACATGGGGAGAGACTGCTCCTGTCTAACAGCCTAAGCAGGCCAGGTGCCCGTGGGATGTGCAAGGAGCTGACTTGCGGTAGGTCGGACCCCTGGGCCCGGTCCAAGCTTCCTTTTTTTCCTCCAACTAGAAAACTGACCGAGAGCCCTGAAGCCCAAGCTCCATTTCAGCCTGAGCTGAGCTGGTGACTGGCATTGGATACTCACTGTTAGGGATCATGGGCCTGACTCTGGCTTAATCCTGGGCTGGGACCCCCTGTCCTCCATCCCTGAGTCTATACCCCTCTGGCTGCTCGGGGTGTCCGCAGCAGGGATCCCTGGCCACGGGTACTCCGGCGATGGAGTGCTTGTCCAGGCCCGGGGGAGCGGGCTGGGAGATGATGGAGGGAGGAGAACACATGCTTTTTGCTCTGCTTCCCTGGCTCCTGTGGGAGCCACCAGCCAGGGCTCATCATGGTAATGGATTCATTAAGGAGTGAACGAAGTTCCTGAGCACGGCTGCCTGGGGGCGCACAGCCTGCTCTTCCCTGCTGCTCTGTGGCATCCAGCATCCTTTGGCGTCCAGCCATTTCAGCATCAAGAAGGGGAACTGGCACGGGGCAAAGGGAGTTTCTCGGCTTCTTTGGCATCGTGCGAGCCTAAATGGACCCAGATATTGGCACCTGGGGGCGCTGGGAACAGGAGCAGGCCTGGCCAGACATCTCCCATGCTTGACCGGCCCCGAGCCTATGTGCTGGCAGGACTGTGCTGCTCTCTGGGGCTGAGGATGAGGCAGGGGCTCTGTCGTGCCCTGGATCTGGCATAGCTTGGGCAAGCATAAGCTGGTGAGGGCACCCAGTATGGGGATAGGGGCTCCACTCAGCTGAGCACCCCTGCAGGGCAGGGGGAGCCCAGGCTGCAAGTGCCTGTCCTGGGGCAGCAGCAGGGCATCGAATGCAGCGCTGCCGAGTCGTGGGACCAAAGTCACCGGGATGCCAGAGCTCGGAGAAGGATCCCCACGGTCAGGATTGCAGCCTTGTCCTGGCGTTGCTGGAAGTGCTGTGACCTCTGATCTAGCTGCTCTGTCTGGACGGGGGTGCCCCTACTCATCTGGGCAGGATGTTCCACCACTCGCCACCCAGGGGCTTCTTGGCCCTTTCCCTTTCAGCGGCCGGGGCTGCCGGAGGCAGGTCCTCGGCTGGGCTTGCCCCGGTGCCATGCAATTCCAGAGTGCCTCCCTCCCATGCTGGAGGGGCAGAAAGACCCAGCAGCAACTTCCTGCCCTCCCCAGGGGCATTTCAGCAGCCTCGGTCCCTTCTCCTGTAGTGAGAGCAGCCTTCAGCTACCTGCCGTTGGCTTGGGTTACTCTCCCTGCCTTGCACTTGGGGATTCCTATACATGCCTTTGCGGCGCCGCTCCTGGCCTTTCTCTGGCAAACTTTGGAGGTGTTTCATGGCCTGTCGTTGGACTGCGAGGGCCTGACAAGGGCAGAAGTAGCTCTGGGCAGGCTGGGAGGGGTAGTGGAAAGCCTCGACTAGCCACTGCAGTGGGTTGGGGCAGGGGACAGGGCTCCACGGGGAGCTGGGCACTGCTTTGCTCACTCCACCGCCTCCGACTTCTTGCTTGAGGGTCAGTGTCTGTGAGAGGAGGCCAAGCTGGAGGGGGTGGGAGAGGGCACGTGAGTGTGAGTGTGTGTAGTGCCTGGCCAGGCTGGCATCACTTGGCTCCTCCATGCAGCGCTGGGGTCCGGCGGGTTTAGTGGTCTGCTGTCACTGCCTTCTGCAGGGGCATCCTCCATATGAGCAAGCTCTGAGCTGCCTGCCTCTGCCCTGCTGCTCCGCCTCGGTGCGTGGAGGAGGTCTGGGAATTAGGGCAGGGTTGTGCTTGCAAAGGGGAGGCAGTGGTGTCTTCATTAGGACTGCGTGTGGGGAAGGGCACTGCCAGGGCACCTGAAAATGCACCTTAGTCGGAAGCGAGTCCCCTGATCTCCCAGTTCTGGGCTCCCCGCATGCCACGCGGCTGATGCCCCCGTGTCTGACCCACAGCCCTCTCTCTGCTACCCTGCTTACGGTTCACCTAATCCCCCCAACACATTCATTATCCAGCTCCGAGGATGCGCGCTTTGCCCACCTGCACTGTGCTAACCCTGCGCCCTCCCTCCCTCCTCTGCTCAGGCCTCAGCACGGAGGGGTACCTGGGCACCCTTCACCATGCTGGCAAGGTAGACGGCATGGCGCTGGCCTTCTCTTTCCAAGGCAGCTGTTTTGCCATCCTGGACCAATGGGCAAACCAGCGCCTGCTCCCACGACGAGCTGCCGGGGCATAAACTCAGCAGCTTGGCCTGGCCTCTCCCTCTCTGCCATGCCCCATGCCATGCCCGGTAGCTGTGAATAAGCACGGGGAAGCCGTCTGGAACAGACCGTGGCCCTGATGGAGAGAGCAGCACCGCTGGCTCGGCGCCCTGGGACCAGGCTCCTATTTATTAATGGCGCGAGCATGCGGGCGGGTAATTTCCATCCCATTTGCCGCGGTGCTGGCCCGCCGCCGGTGCCAGTTCGGCTTAGACAGATGCGTTGCGGCCGGTGGAGGAACGCCAGCGCGGCTCCCAGGCCCTTTGTTTCCCAGCCTCCTTGGCGAGCGCGGCATGGACAGGCCCTTCATCAGCGGGTAATATGACAGACTGACAGGAGGCGAAGCCAGGCCCCGAATCCTATAAAAGAGGGCTGTAAATATGAAGTTAATGGAGCCTGAAATCCCGGCCGTTTGCTCGACGAATTTCCCTGACAGAGACTTAAGGGCCTGTTATTTGTTAATCGGCTCCGGGGATTTATAGGCCAGCAGGGGAGGGGTGGCTGGTTGCGCTGAAGGACGCGGTAACCTAACGAGCTCCCCTTGACGATGGGGAATGTCTCATGTCGCCTCGTGGCCCAGCCTGGCCACTGTCTGAGCCCGTTTTCGGTTGCCAGCCCCCATGGGATGGAGAAGCAGGGGGGCGCTGGGCATGAAGGGCTGGCACTCAAGGTCCCCTTGTTGGAGATGCTCAGAGGGGGGTTTCTGCTGTCATGGACCCGTCTCACTCTCCAGGCAATGATTTGGCCCGTGTTGCTTCATTTTGGCAGGGCTGGGGGCTTCCTCATCCTCCCTTTCCTCCATGCAGCAGGGTGGGTTTCCTGGAGCTGTGGTTTCCATGCACTGGGATGCAGATCAGGCCTCGTGGAGGCTCTTGGGCACGTGTGGGTGCTCTTTGGGCCATGAAGCCTCGTCCCTGGGTTTGGTCCCCGGTCTGCATTTGGATGCCCCAGCCGTCCGATGCCTCTGTTACCCGCTAGCTGGGCCCAAGTCTTGTGGAGGCGAGTCCGAACGGTGCCAGCCCCACATCTGCCTCCCCCTGCAGCCGGCTGCAGCCTTCCCCCATCGCTCTTGGAAATGACCTGCCTCGGGACTGCTGAGTCGGGAATCTGAGGCCGGAGACGCAGCTGGGATCTGCCGCACAGGGAGCAGAGCAGAGCCTGCTTTGCTGCAAGCTTCCCAACCTCGCCTCCTGCAACAGGGGGTGCAGGGGGGCTGCCTCCGTGGTTCGCTGGGGGCTCGCAGATCTGCTGTTCTCCAGGGGATCAGGAAGCAGGCTGGAAAAGCTGCCAAGTGAACAGCAGAGATTGTCAGGGCAAGCAAAGCCCCAGCAAAATCCAATGAGAAATCAGACCTGAAAATAATATACTGAAGGGAGCTGGGAAATCTTATCTTGCTTAACTTCTTCCAGGCTACATACTGAGATCTCCCTGGGGATCTGGACAAGAAGGTGTCACATTCCCAGGGCAAATTGTTTTGACGGGTAGAGCCATACCCTGAAATCTATCTGCATTTCTCTGACGCTAGCTTGGCAGGGCTGCAGCTGGTTGGTGTTCGCATGGGAAACCCGGGACAGTCTCTTCTAGGCTGACGTGGCTCAGTGTTGTCACCCATCTCCTCTGGTTTGCCCCTGCAGACTGAGCAAGCACCTTCTCCCCTTCCTGCCCTGAAACACCTGCCTATTGCTGCCGTGTGCTGCCAAGCTGCTGCCATCTTCCTCCCCAGAAGCAGCTGCATTTCCAGCAGTCTGTGAAATGCCGTGTGGGTTATGAAGTGCTTCGACAGGGATGAAAGGAAGGCTGGATTTAGGGCTATTACACTGGGCTGGGAGTTGGACTATCTTTTGTGACTCACAGAACATGTCTGCACAGAGGCAGCATCTGTCCAGCAGCCAGCATAACTAGGGGCGGTGGTATCAGATCATCCCAGAGCAGGCTGAGCTATTCCTACCCCTTCCACTTCTCGGATTTGTGCCCACGGATTCCTGGCATGCCACCGCTCCATCACCCACTGCAGAGGACTCCTCCCTTGCCTTGTTTGTCACCAGGGCTCATGCCAGATTTGGCAGCCAAACTCTATTATTAAATTATTGTGCATCTTCCGTGCAGTGCACACGGTGTTACTGGCTTGTGCATGCACCCCGGGAATGGAAGAAGGCCAGGGCAGACCCCGCCAGGAAAGCTGACAGCGGCATGTGCACCTCATCTCCCACTGCCTTGAAACACAGGAGGTGGGAGGTGCGAATGAGGCTGGCAGTGAAGGTCCTTTGCCTTTTGAAACAGCCCACGTGCATGAGACATCTGCACACTCAGGTCGCAGTCTGAATGCAGGGGAGAGGCGGATGCATCTTTCTCTTCCGATCTGGTGCCACGCGAGGCAAAGGCCTGGTGTGACACCGGAGAGGAGATGAGCTCCCGCCTGCCTGTGCTATCGGAGCAAAGCTCTCCCTTATTTCTGGGCCCCTCGACGTCCGTGGGAATTTGCTGGGGATCTCCACTCCCAGGTTCAGCTCTGTTGGCTGTGCAGTGGCATCTCCCACGGTGCAGGTGGGCACTGCCAGCCAGGGTAGGCTGCATCTTTCCTGGGTTTGTCCCCAGGGAAGTTCCCATAGAGGTAAGAGCTGCAGGATGGACTGATGGCCAGGGCTGCTGAGTGTCACCACACAGGGCTTGTGCCCTGGCTGCCAGCTGAGCAGGTGTCTCGCTGCAGGCTCTGGCTGAGAGCCCCTCAGATGTTCTGCTTTGGGCTATGCCTGAGCTCTTCCAACCAAGCCCGCGGAGATGCGAAGAGGAACGATCTCTGCACCAGCCCGAGACCTGCCAGGCTGATCCAGGAGGCTGCTTTTTAGTGTACAGTTGGCTGCATGTGGGACATGGCTTGACAGCAGCAGCGACGGGACTGGGGAGAACACGTACCAGCTCCTTCAGCTGCTCCCGCTCAGGGGCTCAGTCCTAGTTTGCAGTGTTTCAAGTCTGGGACTGGATGCTTTGTTCCCAGCCACCGCCATGCTGGTGTATGGGAGAAGACCCCTCCGTTACAACTTGACCTGGCTGGACCAGGGCTCTTCCAACCCCTAGGCCAAGCAGGAGGTTGCAAGTGGGAGGCTCGAAGCTCTGGGCATTGTCTCGTGCTGCACTGGGATGGCATGATCTGAGTTTAATGAAAAGCGAGAGCATGAGGAGAAACCACACATGGATCAGCCAGGCATTCACCCAGGAGGTGAGAGGCTCATCTGGGCTTCCTGGCCAGGGCGGCCAGGCCCTCTCACTCCCACTTCCCCACTCAGAGGAGGCTCAGGGGTAGCCGGTGGGTGCCTTCCCCCATGCCAGGTTTGGGTTTCACTTCCCCACGTGAAACCATTTAACGGGAAACACCCCATCCAGGTCCGGCCCTGTGTCACACCTCAACCAGGGGTGCTACTCATGCCACCATCCAAATGGTGACATTGCTCCCCCTGATTGCCACCACAGCAGCATTTCTTGGGTATCCATCCTTCCTGCCACCTACCCAGCCACCTGGAAAACCTCATCACTTCATCGTGCTTTCCAGGGCTGGGAAAGCAGAGCCACAAGCACATTCATTACTCACCAGTGCAGCATTAGCCTCCCCCTGGCCTTTCAACTCATTGCATGCCTTGGCTCTTGCGTTCCAGTGCACCCTCCCCTCCTTCCTCTCCAGGACTTGCCCCAGTCGGGTGCATTGGCCTTGAGTGTGTGTGTGTGAATGAGCGTGTCTGTGTGCATGAGGGGGCTATGTGTTGGCTGCCAATGGAAGAGACATGGACCTGGCCAAGATGGGCCGTTGCTCTGTTGCCATCCGGCGGTCCCCAGGCTTCAGTCACTCTCACACATGCAAAAGTCAGGCTTTATTCCATCGAAAATCCAGCTCTGGTTATTCTTCTCCCAATAGCTGCACCCTGAGTCTGTTCCAGCCAGGTTTAAAAATCAGCTTTCCCGCCTCTTCCCAGCCTTACCAAGCTCCCTGCCCCCTGGCACTAAAACATCCGGTCGTATCACTTGCCCCAAGCAAGTACACCAGAAGGTAGTGGCCTGTGCTCCTCTGAACTGGCTGTGAGGCTGCAGACTCCCATGGCTTCCTTAAGTGCTAACAACACCTGTAGCTGGGCTTACCTGTTGATCCTGGGAGCTCTGAGTGGAGTTAGACCTCTCCTGGCAGCTTTATCCCTGCCACGTTTGCAGTCTCGCAGAGGAGTGAGTCCCTGTTGCCCATTAATCTGTAGCCGGCCGGCCATTTCCCGGGGAGCCGTCATTGCCGGATCCCGTAGAGTCACTAATTCCCTCACCTCTCCTCGGCAGAGATAATCTCCCTCCATCAATCTAAGTCCCTGGGGATGAAGAAATGGCTGTTTAAAAGCAATACAAAGGGACGTGCAGTAATTTATGTGACATAGGGGTTCGGTGGCTCGAGATGTACGGTGGGATCCTCCCTTCGCTGCCTTGTTTCCCCAAGACGCGAGTGGTAATAGCTGGCTCTGTCTGCACTTCTGAGGTGTCTTGCATGGCGATATTTTAAACAAATCTCTTTTGGAGCCCTATAAGCAGAGCCATTAATCCTGCCTGCACAAGGCTGTGATTAGACACACAGAGGTGGGGGGGGAGAAGAAAAGATCAAGCCCTTTTTTTTGTTCGTAGCCTCTGGAGCCAGCGAGAGATTTTAATGAAAAATGTAACGAGGTGTCGTGCATACAGCGCTTAGCTGCCTATGCTGCGAGGCTCCAAGACGTCTTGTTGAAATCCCTGATTGCTCTGTGAGTTGGCACCCGGGCTGTATGCTTTGCTGGCTGGCCAGATCCTGTTGTAGCTCTGAAGGGTGCGAAAAACGTAGACTCAGTGAAACACCCAAGTTTAACCTGAGTCCCGAATGAAACGCCTGGCATCACTCGCCGTGCTGAGCATCGCGAGGGATATCCGGCGCCTGGGCGGCAGCTCTTCACCCCTCCAGCCTCCAAAGCAGGGAGCAAAAGTGAGGCACAGAGCAGAGAAAGTATGGAGGCAGGAACCCAGTGCCAGCCCGGTGCTTTATCCACTGCCGGCTCGAGCATGTTTACTGGGCTTGTCGTGCCCCCAGGGAAGCGGGTCTGTGTCATTATCCCCATTTTCCAGATGGAAGTGTCTAGGACGTGATGCGACTCCTCACCGCGCAGTGGGGAGGGAAAGAGAGCCTAACTCCCCGCCCCAGGCTGGGGCAGTGTGGTGGGGCTCTGCGCCATGGGTGGTCTTGTCGCTGTGCGTGAAGGCGCCACCTGATACCGAAAGATTACCCGGCCTACAGGATGATCCGGCGGCTGGCTCTGATCAGCGCCTGCCCTGCTCCGAGGAAGAGGGGCTGGTGCCTGGACCTCCGAGCTCTTGCTGATGCCACCTGTTTCTGCACGGTTACACTTCCCTGGGCACGCCTAGGTATGCTCCAAACCCCCCCGCCAGCTCTGGGCACCTCTCCCTGACTGCACAGGGCTATGGATGCAGCTCCCAGAGCTCAGACCCAGCCACCAGAGCCCCGGCTCACTGCTTCTCCACTCCGCAGTCCCCTGGGAGGCTTACCCCGCTCTAAATGCCATGCAGCCGGGAGCTTTGGCAGCAGTGGAGTTTCAATCTCTGGCTCTTCACAAAGGGAGTGGGATTGGAAGCGATTAGCGAGCGACCCAGCTCTTTGAGCTTCAGCTGCTTAGGTCCTCTGTGAGCCAGCCAGCAAAGCCCTTGAGTTATGGATGGGCTTTCCAAAGCAAGCAAGCCTGCGGGGCAGGGAGCAAGTACGCGGCACGGCCTGCCCTTTCGTGGGCACAGCCTCAATCCTTGGCCTCAGCAGCTTAGGGAGGCTAGCAATCTGGGGACTCACTGAGCACCAGGGACTGTTCTCCCTGCCCCAGATGCAGGAGAGGAAATTGATGTAGGGCCTGATGCTGCGCACTGCTTCTCTTTGCACCACGGCACTGAAGAGCGGGGGGAAAGGTGGCCGCGGTGCCCTGCGCTGCATGGGAAGCGGGCGGCAGGCTGTAGCAATGTCGGCTCTCCTGGTTTGGGCCTGTGCTTTGCAAAGCTGCTCAGTCGGGATCTGGCAAAGGGAACTGGGTGAGCCTGCCACATTGCTCCCTGCCTCCTGCTTCACCTCAGCTAGAAAGGGTGGGCTCCAGCCACAGAGCTGATGTTCGAGTCCTTTGTCTGCCACAGACCCTTGGGGGTATTTCGGCCCTTGGATCTCTGCATCGTTCTCGTCTCGTGCTTCGGTTCCTCATCCGTTCAACACAGATACGGCCTGGCTGGATATTCAGATACTCCAGGACCAAAATACCTTGCACTGGGCTTTGTCCAGTCTTCCTGTGGATGCCAGGGCCCTCCAAATGCAGGGGAGACATTAGCTTGTCAGTGGCTGGGGTGGGAATGAGCCTCATCTGGGATAATAATGACACCATCCCAATGCCGATTCCTAGGGATAGGGGTTCTGCTGCCATGATTAGCACAACTAACCCCCCACCCTCCCATTCCCTTGATTGCCCTCCTGCCTGAGGGTTGACCATCAGCCACCTGTCCACCTCACTTAGAAGGCCACTATCGTGGTCAGGATGAACCCCCTGATTTTTCACTGAGTGCTGTGCCTCTGCCCTCTGGAAATCAGGCTCCCTGAAGCATCTCTAGCCAGGGGTCCGAAATACATAGTTGCTCACTCCAGCCCATCTCAGTCCAATTGCTTTAGCTTTGGCCTACAGTACTGAGGCAGGAGGAGTGTGAAGAGTGGCCAGCGTGTGCTCCGATGTCTCCTTGCCAGCCCTGTCCCTGCCTCCCATCTATCTCAGCTGTCTCTGGCTCTGCGTGCACCGGGTTTTGTTCACTTTGATGGCAGGCAGTGCCGAGCCCAGGCGCTGCGGTGGCAGCTGTCATGGGTGAAGTGGCTCGAGGGGAAGTGAATGAGGATCTCGGCTCATTCACCTATGGGAACTGCGTCTCGGTTGCCCGCGCCCTGCCCTAGCCAGCTCCTGGGGAGACTTGCCGAGAGCATCCAAATACAGAGGCATGTGGAGCTGCATCCCTTTGTTGGGAGGGTTGGCTCGGCCGGCATGGGGTCAGGTAGGAGTGGATAGCCCTGCCTCAGCAGAGACATGGGGGGGAGCAGGGAAGCATTTGATATTCTCCCAGTTGCTCAGTGGACTTGCAGTTGGTGGGTGACACTGCTGGGTGGCAGCCCCCGTGTGCTACAGCATGGACGGCTGCAGCATCACCTCTCCCCAGCCCAGTCCTGCCAGGTGGCCCTGGCTCATGGGGGCACGGATTAACCTACACGTGTGCAGTCCAACCTATGGGACAGCCGCCAGGTTTGGCCAATTTTGGCTGCTCTGAGGCTCAGAGTGCAGTAACCCACGTCGTCCTGGGGGAGAGGCTGGGCAGGACACACTCCAGTCCCTATTCGCCTGGCTGGGATTTGCACCTTCACCGTGTCTTCATGCAAAATGTACACCAGTAGTGGCCCCCAGTACCGTGACTATGGGATGAGCCTCTAGAACAAGGTGCTCCAGGCCACCATCCTAGGATAAAGAGGGGTGTGGAGGCTGGCTAGGGCACTAGACTGGCACGTTTGACCTGGGTTTCATTCCCTCCTCTGCCCTGGCCCTCCTGTGTGCCCTTGGCTAGGCCCTAGACCCCAGGTAGGCTTATACACCTTCAAGGAGCCATTTGTGCTCCGGCTTCCCTTGGGTAGCCTTGGGATAAAGCACAGCCAGGTTTGAGGGAGGATGATGAGCTCAGAGATGCTGTGGTCACAGGGTCCAATAAACACCTATGGATCCAAGCGTGCTAGCTCATTGCTTCTGCTCTTTTCATCACACAGACAAAAGGGGCAGAGTTTTCCAAGCCGCGGTCCAATCCTCGTCAGCCTTCTGGGATATTTATTTTGACAATTACTCCTTGACGCCGATGCAGAGATCACAGGGGCTTTGATGGGGTTTTGTTGCAATTTTGCATTCATTAGCTGGTCGGTGTAGTTCTGTAAAGTGACACAAACCACAGGCGGAAATGCTAATTTTCATTAAGGGGTACTGTTTTCTTAAAGAGACAGCCAGAGTTCGGTGCCCGTCTAGCTTTGTGAGTACCCGCTGTCAGGGAAGCTGCTCCTTTGCCCCGCTTCGTCCAGTTCGGGATTTCCGGAGGCTGGGGAATGCAAGGCAGTGGTGGGGGCAGAGCAAGAGGCTGAACCGAATGTAGCCCATGGTGCAGGGAAAGGTGCTGGTGGACCTATGACAGCCACTCTTGTAATTGGGGGGAGGTCTGGGGCAGGTTCAAGGTCACCCATCTGTCTGGTATCTGAGCAATCACTGGAATCCACCCTGGGTGCCCTGGTCTAGGTGCACCCCGGGACTGGAGGCTGCAAGGGCATTGCCAGCAAGGCACCTCCCTGCAGGCTCCTGGGGAGACGTGCTTGGGCAGATTTTGGGCACAAGCAGTTAGCACTGAGCACTTGCCACCCTGCGTGGGAGTGGGAGCAGCGCTGGGGTTGAGCGCATGGTTCAAGTGTCTGTCCCAGAGTTTGGCGGGGTGGTCAGGGTTTTGGTTTGGGCCTGATGCCCCTTTTGCAGGGGATGATCAGCTCTTGCTGGAGTCTACCTTCTGCATCGGCTTCAGCCCCTTCTGGTCACTGACCCAGCTGTGATGTCCCCAGCCCTGACTCTCAGCCCCAGGGAGCTCATGCCAGCCTCCACCCCACGAGAGACACAGGCCATTTGCAAAGAGACCCACAGGGAGCATTGCCAGTGGCGACAGGTCTAGAAAACAGGGCTGACGAGGACAGGCTGGGAGGACTGGGGTTTGTCTGGAGAAAGGAAGACGGGGATTTGAGCCTCGTCTTCGTGGACCTGAGCCAGGCTGTAAAGGTTATTGTCTGCGGCCGGCGGGGGCAGGACGAGTAGCACCGGTCTTAAATGTCAATGCGGGAGATTCCAGTTGGACGCTAGGAGGAACTTGCTGGGGGTGGAAAAAGCTCTGGATCAGATAAGCAAGAGAGGTGATGGAGTCTCTCCCCGTGGAAATCTTTAAGGCCAGGCTAGACACGTGGTTGTGTGCTGCAGAAGGGGTGAGGGCAACAAGGTTGTGGGCGGCATGTGGGCAAAGACAGAAAGGTCCTTTCTGAAGGCTGGTGAGTCCCAGCACACACCCCGATACATTTTAATGAAGGGCCCAAAGTAAGACTGAACGGAGCTGTTGGGTCCGAAGTCGCAGCCGAGCCCAAAAGCCTCCTCATTCAGCTCATGCCCTCCCCAGCCGGGTGACGGGGCTGGGACCGAGGCCTGTGTTAATGAAGGGGACCGGGCGGAGGGAAGGAGTCCAATTAAAACAGGGAACGAGTGAGAGGGAGTTGACGCTGTGGCTTGTTGTCATGATTTAGCGCAGCCCGAGCTGCCATTCACTGGGGCTGGGTGGCTAGAAAGGTTCTTTAATCAGGGGTAATTTTATGCATCATTACTATCGGGCCTGATTATAAGGAATAAAATTTCAATTGCGGGGAAGATAAAAGGAAGCGTTGGCCACCTCCCACCCCTGCCGGGGGAGCGCAGGGATGGCAGGAGCGGGCCGGGCATTGGCTGGCATGCTGCGCCGCCGGCTCACGTCTCGGGGTCTGGAGTCTAGGGGGCTCAGTGGGGCACAGCACACAAATTACCCAGGGGGTTTCAAGGAAAAACGACTCCTTCCTGTGCTCTCCAGCTCTGTCTTGCTTGTCGCTTGCTTGTCACGTGTGATGCTGGTGCCAGCCTGATGCCCCTGGGGGGCACAGAGCTGCGTGTGGCTCAGTCGGGTGCTCTTTCCCCCATGTCAGGGCAGACTGGGATGTTGGTGCGGTCTTTTGGGGCAGGTAGGAAGCCGATGCCCTGACTTCCCACAGCCCTGAAAGCTCCCACGCCACTTCTGGAAGGAGTCAGGGGCAGTGTCCAGCCCGGCTTCCCTGAATCTCCGCTGCTCTGGCCGCTGCACACAGCGTCCTTCGCCTCCTGTCCTAACCCCTCGTGCGCCATCGCAGTGCGTCGCTGTAACGTCCCGCCCCAAAGGGACTGCCTGCCACCAAAATATGCAATGAAGCGCAGTGGGGTTTCTGGGGAGATGGGTGCTCAGTGGGGAGGGGAGGAGGAAGAGGAGGGAGGGGCGTAGTGGGGTTGTTCCTGGGCGGGGGGGCAGGATCTCAGGAGCAGGGGAGAAGGGGGATTACTTGCTTTCTTCCTTAATACGGTTTCATGCATGTAACTCGCTTTTGTAGCTTCTGCCGGATCAAAGGCATTTACTTCACACACGCTGTATCCAACTTGCTGGGAAATCCTCAGCTCCGTGTCTGCTCGGCACAACAGAGCCAGAGAGGAGCTCCCAAAATCCACTCCTGCCATTCAGTGCATTCTGCCCGCATGCGCGTGCATATTGCACGTGTGCGTGCATGGGTGGATGTGATGCGCTGAGGCATTCCCCTCCAAGCTCCCAGCTGTCAGCCCCTTTGTCTCTCCCTGGGATGGCCTAGGCCTGAGCCCGGGTGACACGGTAGCCTTTTAAATCCAGGAATATCAAAGGGAGCTGGTGTGGGTGGTGCAGGGAGTCAGTGCCGGGGAGGGAACCCAGGAGTCCGGCCTATATTGCCATAAAGCCAGTTTTGCAAAGTTTTAGCCTGCTGGGGAGAGGCCAAAAGGGGCAGTGCTGGGGATCCTGGCAATCGCTGAACGTTTCGGGGGAATGGGGCCCTGTTAAGTAGTTTGGGACAGGTCGGGATGCATCTCCTGGCAGGGGCTAGCAGGCTGGGCTCTGCCACTGACTTGCTCTGTGGCCCTGAGCATCTCCCTCCTCCTCTCCGCTGCTCGTCTGTCCTGCCTGCTTATGCTGCAGGCCTCGTGGAGCAGTGCCCATCTCACCGTGTCTGCACAGCTCTTGCCGCCTCCGGATCTTAGCAGCGAGGAGGAAGGGTCCCAAGCGCTATGCTGATGATCATTGCAAAGCGTAGATCTTGCTTTACAAATGTCCATGCTCCTAAATAGCTTCACAAGGGTGAGCAGGCTCATGATGCACCTAAATAGCTTCACATGGGTGAGCAGGCTCATGATGCACCTAAATAGCTTCACATGGGTGAGCAGGCTCATGGAGTCAAGGAGGGCTGCTCATGGCGACAGCATTACTTAAGGAGGAAGCTTCAGCCCGCCTGGGGCCCTGGCATGGGAGAAGCTGGCAGGAGCTGCAGCATATTTGGGTTTCACGAAGGGTTTTAATGAAATCTTTGATAGAAATGCTGCTCTAATTACCTTGGAAAGAGCTTTTTCATAGGCCTGGGAAAATGGCCGAACGTCCATAAACAAAGGGTGATGAGGGATGGCCGGCAGCTGGCGGGGAGGCGTTGTGCAGGGAGCAGAGGGCTGCTTTTCTTTGGCCGGGGGATGACTGATCCAGGACGGAGGAAGGGTGTGGGATGCTTGGTGCAGGTTCCTGTGGGGACAGGGAGGCGAGAGAGACGGACAGGGAGTGATGACCAAGAGAGTGACTCTGGACAGGTGGAGCTGGCTTGGGTGGGAGCATCGTGGGAGGATCACTGTGTCCTGGGGGAGGGAGTGGCCGGAGAAGCTGTGGGCCTTGGGCTGAGAGTGGACACCCAAGTAGACATGCCTTTTCCACAGGGCCAGGGCATGGTTTGGGCCGCATGGCCGGAGATGTTGCCTTATTGGACACGGTGGACTGTCCCTTTCCACTGGGCTCCAGTGCCTGGCAGGTCCCATTTCAGTCTGACCGCTGGCTTATTCCAACCGGGCTTGGATTCCCCTTGGCCAGCAGCAGGCTGGAGGCTTTCCCAAGGGTCTCGACCTTGCTGAGGCAGCGAGGGGGCCAGGGGGTGTCTCCAGCTCCCTTATCTCTGTGGAAGGGTCTTTCCATTGCACGCAGCTGAGCTAAGGTCTTATGTGATCGCTGGAGTTTCTTGTGCAGCGCTTACCAGGACTGTGCTGAGCCCCATCACATCAGGGATGGATTTGCAGCTGGCGCAGCTGCTGGGCTTCCCCTGGGGATGCCTTGAGCTTAGGGACAGCAATATCCAGCCCATTTATGTCAGCATTCGCAGCGGGGCCTGGGCTAGATCTGCCCCCCTAGACATCCGGAGGTAGAAGAGAAGAGACCCACCAGGGATAGCTCAGGCTGGCGGGGGAGTTGCTCCCCTTCCTGCGTGACCGGACGCACTGGGGGTGCAAAAGGAGCAGGTTAGGTTTCCTGTGTACCCGGACCCAGTGAGTTCCCTGTAATTATTGCTGGTGATAAGGAAGTGGGGAGTGATGAAGCTGGTGGACAGGTGATTACACTCGCTGTTTCCATTTAAAATAGCAAATCTGGGTGCTAACATGGGGAGGGAGGTGGCGGGTATTTTGGGGGGGTTTTTTGCTGACACTTCCCAACACCTCCTGCTTATTTACATGTTTTCAAATGAACCATAATTGTGCTCGGAGTAATTGCCGCTTCTGTGGCACCCTGTCAGGTGGAGTACAAACAATAACACCTTAATTGCTTCCTAGGCACGGAAACTCGTTAGCGCTCTCTGTAATCAGAGGCTACAGTTTTTCGTGTGATTTTATGCGGGAGCCAAATTCTCCACAAGCCCTTGAAATCTGCACGGATGCTCCTTCAGTTTGGGTGGGTCCCTAGGAGGGGGCGGGGAGGGCTGAGAAAGGGGGTCTGTGCTCCAGGATTAGACGATGGATCTGATAATGCACCGGACGGGGGAAGTGGCGCCCAGTGCTTGGCATGGGAACTCCTGTGGTTGGTCTCTCCTCGGGGGTGGTGAGTGAGGAGCGACGGGGAACGCCAATGTTCGCTGCGATAAGCCAGCAAAGGCAGTGTCGTGCATGGGGTGGATGGGGGGGGCAGGGACATGGCTGCAGCTGAGCTCTATCGGAGCAGGTTTCCAACCCAGCTGGGGCCTTCTCGGGCCAATCGATATCCCAGGAGTGGAAGGGTCTGAACACCAACAATCCCTGTCGAAGCCTAACTGTGTTGACATCCTGCTTGTTTGCAGTTCCCCACTCGCTGCAGCGCTGTTGCTGCTTTACCAGCCTAGCTACCGCTGTGCGCTGTCGCTGTATGCAGCGCAGCGCCTGCTGCGCTCCTCCCCAGGCACAGCCGCATCGCCCTGCACGTAAGGAGAGCTTTGGGGGTCTTCGTGATGCACGGGCCTGTGATGTGCTCAGTTCCTGGCTGGGCTGTGGGGGTTTGTGCTGCGATTGAGCATTGTTTCTTCATCAGTAGAAAGGGAATTGTCCTGATTTCCCTAAGAAGGGGGTAGGGAACCATGATGGGGCTGGAAAGTTGAGGACTTGCAGTGACCAGGGTCACGCGGGTGCCTAGGACACGTACTCACCTGAGACAGAGGCTCTCCAGCTTGGCATATTCCCTGGGCCTGGTTCATCAGCTTCAGAGGGTGGTGAAGCACTGGAGGGGTTACCTGGAGAGGTGGCGGACTCTCCATCCTTGGAGGTTTTGAGGACCTGGGTAGACAAAGCTGTGGCTGGGATGATGTAGTTGGGGGTGGTCCTGCTTGGAGCAGGGGGTTGGACTAGATGTGACCCGCTGAGGTCCCTTCCAACCCTCATTTTCTGTGATTGTATGAATTTATAGAGCCTGTTGAGTCCACAGGGCTGGAATAACCCGCCCTGGCACACCGTTCCCCCCCAGGTAGTGGAAGGTGTGTTGAAGCCTGGAGGCAGGAGGGCCTCCTTGCCTTGGCGACCCTGGACCTTCCCTTTATGCACAGCAGTGGCGGGTCCCTTTTCTCTTTCAGTGCTGCCAGCTCTTGGTCTCTGTGACAGCTGGTGTTGCCGTGTGCCACAGGCGTGCTGCGCACTTGGTGGAGAAAGTCATCCCTTTGATGTCTTAAACAGGCTTGCTCGTCGCTCGGGGCCCCCTTGCCCTTGGATCGCCTGCAAGGCTCTGAAGCAATGGGCGATGCGCCTCCCCGGGGAAAGCAGGAATCGATTCCTCTTCTGTTATCAAGCCTCATCTCCTTCCTCTCGTCCCTAAGCCAACGGGGCTTGATTTGGGCCACAACCCAAAGTGAGGAAAAGCATCTCTCTTTCCACCATGTCTTCATTCATTATCCAACGGTCAGAATAGGAGGATGCACCGTGGCCCCAGCTGGAGCCCAGATTCATTATCTGCATGCAAAAGTCCAAGGTCTTGTTGCATGCATACGGGCTGTTGAGTGAGGTGCTGCTGGCTTTTGCCCCTCTGGGAGGTCCTGGGTTATGTAGGGATGCCACTTGACTCCCCATCTCGGCGCCTTCGCTCCCCGCTCGATTTGCTGCAAGGCTGTGGCCGCGCTGGCCGGAGCGGCGCAGCATGAAGCAGTTCAAGCCGGGACGTGGCCCCTCGGCTCAGCGGCGCCGCTCGGAGAGAAGGCGAAGCCGAACGTGGTGGGCGTGAAGAGGCAGCCGCAACAGTTGGCTGAGCAAATGGCACCGACTCCTCTGTGAAAACACCACTGCCTCTTCATCTTCTCCCTCCCTCCTCTTTTTTTTTTTTTTGGATACCACCATAAATTAGAGCCTCTGTGAAGAAAACAACATCTGCTTGCCCTTCCCCAGAAGCGTGGCTTGCAAAGGTAGGGAGGGGATCCTCATGCCCCCACCTCCGAATGGGCACCCGCTTCTTTATGGATCCCATTTCTTCCTTGCTTTTGGCGTTTTTTGGACTCCTGTTTTATT
>NW_017728939.1:8018541-8027288 GCF_001723895.1 Crocodylus porosus | reverse complement strand
ATTTTCCCACTTTCTCCACCTCCCCCCCACTCCAGCTACTGGTCCCACTCTCTGTGTTGATACTGGTGTCCAGCCAGCCCATGGGGAGAGACGTTGCTGGGTGGGGTGGGGTGAGGAGCGGACGGGCGGCAGGGGAGAGGTCCGCGGTTACTGCTCCTCATTATCCAGCATATTAAAAAAGAATCTGAAAAGCGATCGCGGTTTTATTACTTGTAAAATATGGGATATAAAATCTAAATACCATTGGGGGGGAAAGAAAAAAATGAGGGAGAGACTTTACTGACAGGATAAAAATTTATGAGTCGTCGTCCTAATAAAACGTGATGCGAGTCGCTGCCGCACCAGCTGCGCCATTTGTTTGCCGCCCTCGGATGTTAATTGTGATCGAGATTCTCGCCCCTCCCCGCAGCCCCCGCCCCGAGCTGTCGCTTGAGCCAATTTATGGTGGAAAAAGTTTTCCGAGGGACGGCCAAAGGGAGCAAAGCCCCCGCCGGTCACCGGGCGCGCGAGGCAGGCAGGCGCAGGTCCCGTTTCTGGTTCTCTTGCACGTCCCGGGGCACGTTGCTTCCTCCCTGCCCATCTCCAATTCCTTGCGTGGGAAATAGGAAGGTTTTTTGGTGGTTCTTTTTTTTCCATTGCTGCTAAAGTCAGACCCCCCCAGAGCAACCCACCGGTCTGGGCCGAACGCAGGGACACGAAAGGCTCCTGCACGTGGGAGCTATCCGTTTTGGTTCAGCATCGTTGTTGCTGAATCTTTCGTGCCTAAAGGTTGGGTTCCTAACGAACCCATGTTTCATCCAAATGGTGTTCATTAAAAGGCAGAATGAGATGCTGCCTTCCTTCCCAAATACATTTCCTCCTATTTTCTAGGTTTTCACTTGGGTCAGAAATAAAAAAGAAAAAAGCCCATTATTTGTGTCCCTACAGGAGAAGGGTCGCTGGTTCCTCCCGCTCTTTGTCGGCTTTGTCCGAGGGGCAGGGACCTGCCCAGCTATGTCTTGCTCCAAGGTGTAGCACGGCGGGGACTGGCACTGGGGAAGGCCCTCTGGGCGCTGCTGTGATACAGTGCGGAGGGAGGTAGGAGCCAGGTGGCTAAGGGCCAGCGTAGAGCTGCCTCCGCCTCTTGTACCGAGCTCCCAAAGCAGGCCCCGTTTGGGCGTTCCTGGCTGGCGCTCCACACGGGGACCGACTGGATGCCAGGTGTGGAGCAAGCCCAGGGTGAGGCAGCTTAGCACCAAGATCCAGGGGAGCCGTGGAGCTGGGGCTGGATTTCAGAGTGAAGAAGGGGCCAAAAAACCGTGATTTTGAACTTTGGGGCTTGTTTGACCTGGAGTCACAGAGCTGGACCTGCAGGGAGCTCTCTTGGAGCTGGGGAGGGAGGGCTGGGGTTTGGCGCAGTATCCCAGCACTGACACTGGCCTGGGGCTTTGTGAGCTGGGAGAAGGCAAGAGCACTGTGGCCTTGCAGGGGCCTTGCGTGTGTCTTGCAGGGGCCCGAAATGCAGGTTTTGTGGGGTCTGATCACAGCTCATGGGAGGGAGCGTGGCGTAATAGCCACGGGACTGTGAGATGCATTCGGTTTGCAGCCATGAAGGGAAGGTGGGATTGGGATGCAGGTCTTTGCAGAAGGAGGTGTACTCTGGTGGTTCAAAAAGGCCTCGGGCGCCAGCTCAGCTGAGTTTGTGGGGCCTGCAGGAGAGGCCATTGCCCTGCCCGCCTATACTGATTCAGTGTAAGAAGTGTGACGGGCAGGCAGGAGAACAGCATGGGCTGCCTGTCCGGCGGAGAAATGCTTAGCAATTGCATTGCTTTCCTCAGGCTGCACCTCGCACCCTTCTTGCTGAAATGCGTCTGGTTCTGGGGTGGAGCGTCCCTGGTCTTCCCGAGGAAGGCAGCTCTCAGGCACACTGTAGGTAGCCAGGAGGGGGAGAAAGGCACTGCTTGGGGTGGGGAGAGTGTTATGGGAGCCTGGGGTAATACCTCCCCAGGGAGCCAGCACTTGCAATGGCCCTAGTGCCTAGCTGGGGTCCTGGATAGGGGAATCGCCTCCCAGAGGAGAGCTCCCATGACTAATGCAGTCACAGGGGACTAGGGCTGGGATGGTGATCACCCTGTCACTCAGCAGCCATGTTCCTTAGCCCTGCTCAGGGACCTTGGGGTCAATGCCGACTCCAGCCCCCAACGGAGCCCCTGCTCTTGCAGCCCGTGCCTGCCGGCACTGCTCTAGGGCATGGGGGCACCAGCCCTCGCTTGAGAAACTTTCTCGTGCCCCATTCATTAGGCTCACCATTACCTTTACCTGGGGAGGGGCCATCTCCTCCTTCACTAGGGCCTGGCGCCCCTGTGATCCCCCCAGGGAAACGAGGCATCCATTAGAGGCTGACTGTGCTGCCTCCCTCTGCTGTTAGCCTGCTCATTACCAGCGTAGCCGGGGCACCGCAGAGGCAGGAGGGAGCGGGAGAGACTCGGCTAAAAGCCCAACAGATTCCCCCTGAGGGAATCCCCCCCTCTCCCAGCCTAATGGCATCACTCCTTCCAAGGCTCAGATCATTCGAGGCGTGAGGCAAGGGAATTTAATTGCAGTGGAAAGGTTCAGGGGCTGGAGAAACATCTTCCCCTTCGGCAGGAATTAATGCAAAAGCAATTGCCTTCCGTTTGCACTCCCCAGCTGGCCATGTGCACACCGGGGGCTGGGGAGGCCTCTGCCGCTGCGCTGTGCATAGAGGTATCACGGGGAGTCCATGCGGAGGGTGGAGGGCAGCTTTGCCCAGGGCTGTCGCCATGCAGCATGCGGCCAGGCTGGGGTGGGCACCGAGCACTGCTAAGCAAGCCAGGGCCTGCAAAGAGGGGATGCTCGTGTCTGAGTCTGTGTAGCGGGAGGGGAGGCAGTCGTGGCTTTGTGGCACATGGGCATCAGCCCCAGAGCCGCCGATGGAGGAGAAGGGCAGTGACAGGAGGTGGCTGTGGTGAACGGGTGACAGATGGAGCGTCGGACGGGTATCACTTGCACAGCACGAGCTGGACCACAGGGCTTGCGACCTTCCCCATGGGCCCTCGGATGCTGCTTCTGGGTGGCAGTGGGCCTCATGCTAGCCCCTGGGGGGTATGTGAGGGGTACTTCATCCACCTCCTGCATTTCACTCAGTCCTAAGACTCCTCTCTGCCTAGGATGGGACAGCGGCTCCCCAGAAAACAGCTTGGGAATAAGGAATGTGCAGGGTAATGTCTGGTACTGCTTTAATGGCTGATGAGAACCCCCCCAGAGGTGGCTGCATTTTGGCAGCAGAGAAATATTCCCTGCGACTGACTGCCTATCGAATTGTAATTATGCATAATTTTTTTTTTTATATCTGTAACACTCCTTATCTGAGGATTGAAAGCAGCACGGCAGCCTGCCAGCGAAGAGGCAGGAAGCTGGACTCTGAGAACACTTTGCCTTTTGTAGCAGTCTTACCGGAGGATCTCAAAGCACTTTGGGCTGCTGACATGCCCGACCAAAGCCTCCCAAAATGTCCGAGTGAAAGTCAGTAGCTTTATCCCTATTTTACAGATGGCAAAACTGAGGTACGGAGCTACGGGACCTGGCAGAGCCAGGAGGGGAACCCAGGGGTCCTGACTCCTGCCGGACACTTGCTCTGATGACCTGGAGCCTGCAATCCAGCCTGCAGAGATGCATCACACAGCTCAACAGGCTAGGCAAGAGCCTGGGAAGGCACCCCTAGGGTCAAAGGTCATGGGCCAGTGACCCTATCCACCTGCAGCCTCTCTCCAGGAGGGAAGCCAGCGAGGGTGCAGCCCTGCTCCCATTGCAACCAGTGTTCCCAGTAAGAGGCAGCTCCCTCCTGTGGCATGGATGGGAACGGTAGCTTTGCATGCGTTTAGTAGGTTCCTGCTTGCTGGGGACAGGAGAGGAGCCCTCCCTGCCTGCGAGTGGGACCTGCCCCCACCCTGCAGAGCCCCCCCAGATCGTGGAGGTGGGTGTTGGGATTGGCCCCCCGGCCCGCTTTGCCTGCACCAGGCTGAACATCTCCCCTCCGCCTCCAGATCCCCCTGATTTTGGAAGAGGAGGAGTTTGAAGCCATATTTCTCAGCTCTGGCTTTGGACACCTGTCTGGATCCAAGGTAAGATTTGGCTTCCAAGCTGCCAGTTCCCGGAGTCCCCTTCAGTGCAGCCCCTCCCAGGGCCCCCTGCCCGGGCGTCCCAGGTCCTCAGCCCCTCCACCAGCTGCAAAGCAGAGCTCCTGCTAATGCCCAGGGATCACTTTAACTCCCTGCCTCCCAGAAGTGAACCCGTCGCCCTTGTTCTGTTTAATCAGGGCTTGTCAAGGGGGGGGGGGGGGGAGTTCAGGTGTGACCTGCCTTCTGCACTCCAGGGGTGGCTAATTGGATTGAGATGTGTGGGGCTTTGCCAAGCTGTCAGTCAGAGGAGCAGCTGGAACAGGCAGGTTGCTGCTGCCGGCCTAGTTTAGCAGCACCGGCTGGTCGCAGTGCAGAGAACTCACTTTCAGCAGGTAGGGGACACGCCAGCGCAGCGAGAGCAGGAGCCCAGCTCATCAGGGACCTCTGCGTAATTTATTTCCCTCTGCAGCCTCCTGCATCCAGGCTGTGTTTTCTCCAGCTTTGAGGGCTGGCGTTTCTGAGCCGTTCCAGTCCACCTTCACTTGGATCCCTCCCAGGCTGGACTGCAAGCATTGCTGGTTGAGATCCAGCTAGGTCAGCCTGATGGCTAGCACCCAAAAGGGACCAAAAGGAGCAAGGAGACACCAAATGTGTTCAGGACCGGTTCTATTTCTGTCCTGCCCCTGCGTTTCGTTCTCTGCCTTCGGGAGAATCCCTTCCCTCTCCCGTGCCTCAGTTTCCCCCACCGGAAAAACAGAGGCATTTCTTTTGTGACTCTGGATCCTTCCCTGCCTGTCAAAAGTGCTCTGCAATTTTTGTCTCTGCTGTGCAAATATTTGGGTATCCCTCCTCCCCAAGTTGACTTGAGGGACGAGTCTGAAGGTTTTATTTGAGTTTGGATTTAGGGGAGGCAGCAGCTTTTCGTTCGAAGTGCACGGATGGTTCATTGTGCTGTTAGATCTGCCATTGATAAGATGAATTGCGGTACCGGTACCTAGATTAGTCTAATGGGCACGTGTTATAAACTTAGAGGACAGGTTCTCACTGTTGTAACTGCTGCGGGTCCCTGGCAAGGTGGATGCTGCGGTGAATGCAGACACGCAAACGCACGCTCCTGCCCCAGCACACCAAAACATAGCCAAGTTTCCCAGCAGAGACAACTGCAAACTGCTGACGCGCGCAAAATAAATTATTGCTAATTGGATCAAAACATCTCAGTGTCTTTGTTTCCCTGCTACAATTCACCATAAAGCCTGATTAGAGGGAAAATAACGGAGGCTCAATTTTGTTTTAACCCTTCAAGTCCCTTCTGCATATGCCAGGCCTTGCAGAAGGGAACATCTGGCCAGCATCTAGCAACCCTGAAGGCGTTAATTGATCTTTGACTTCTTCATGGCCTGGCTTCAAGATCTCACCTGGAGAATCCAGCTGTGTGCGGGCTGGGGCAGAGAGTGTCTGATACCTAGAAAGTCATCAAACGCAGTTGCTTTGCTTGTATCATTAAGGACTTTCAAAAGAGATGCATGCTGTGCTAACATCACTGAAATTTTGCATTAGTCAGGCTAGAAGCCGTGAACATTAATAAGGTGCATGTTTAATTAAATATCTTTTCTCCCCCTTCCTCTCCGAAGGAATAGGTTGCAGTTAAACACTGCTCTTTAAATGCACGCCAAGAATTTTGGAGTAAAATATGAAAAGCCCAAGTTCCCTTCTAATATTAACTGTAATGAGATAAACTTAATTGAACATTTTACGATGTCATACTCATTTCCCTTTTTAATTAGGTCCTTCTTCCATAACAACATGAAACCATATGATTGTGAACCTCCATGAGCTGTTCATTATGGAAAGCACTGAAAACTAAAATTAGCAAGAAGTTATTAAGGCACCAATGTGGCGCTTCATCAGAGCTTTTAGGAGCCCATTAAAAGCCGGGCCTTGAGAGGGAAAGCAAGAGTCCTTGCAAGAGGCAGGCAGAGCGTGGATGGATCTTCCCTCCTGAGTCCTGCCTGGTAGGGCACCAGAAGGGATTGTGGTTTGCCGCCGTCTTGTCTGGTTGAAACCGGGCACTGCTGGGATGGCAGTCTGAATTAGGCTCATTTCCACCTCTCTCTAGGTGGACTCTGGTGCTGTGCTCGCTGCCTATGCCCAAGGCAGGTCAGCTTTTCTCTCCGTAAGAGGTACAGCTACCCCCTTCCTGCTCAGGACTAGAAGAGGCCAGGTGATACCCTGAGCCCTGCACATCTAGATGTGGAGCTTTTTGCTTCAAGGATTTCTGCAGTAACGCTCACGGCTGTACCTGGCCCCCTGGTTTTGGGGCCGTGCTCCAAGCCACTCTGTGACATCTGAATGCAAGGCCCTCAACTCCCGCCTGGGCGTATGAATCCTTCAGGGGCTTGCTGCATGCAGCGATGCCTACCGCGAAGGGGGGCTGTGCCCATTTGCCCTGTATCCTAGGTGCAGCCAGCCCGCTGCCGCTCTAACAGATACGGACAGGGGCACGCTGTAGCTCGAGCACGCCGGCTCTAATGAGCCGATGCAATGCCGAGCCTTGGAAACATGATGGATGGCTTAGTGTCCGGCAGAGGTTGCTGCACATCTAATCATGCTCTTAGCATTCGCCGTGGGCACTGTCTCGCTGTTCAAGCGGATGGGGTCGGGGGACCTTCCAGCTGTATGCCCACCCCTCCCTGAAGCAGCGTGCACCCCACATCCCCTCTGTGGGGTCTGGGGTCTTGGCTCCCCAGGTTGGCAGCATTGAGGGAGAGGGGTCTTGGCATACGTGGGGACCGGCCCAAAGCCAGCCCTGGCTCAGAGAAGACTTGGGCTAAAAGTCCCTCGCTGCCTGATTTTTTTTCTCCCCCTTTCCCCTTCTCTGCAGCCTGGGAAGCTGGAATTAATCTCGTTTAGCAACGTAAACAACCTAATAAAATAAAAAAAGGGAAGAAAGATGAGCTACCACTTTGATTTAACGACCTTGTCATTAGGGATTCATTAGATATTCATGGCAGTAGGCGGGATGATGGCAGAAGTGTTTAGTATGCAGGCAGGCACGCAGGCCAGCCTTCCCCTCGGTCCCTGGGGGAGCCCCACTGCCCCGGATGCAGCATGGAGAGCAGGGCATTAGCCTGTGTTGGCTTCCCTTCCCTCAGCTTGAGGCGCAACCAGGCTCAGTAAAGCACCCAGGAGACTGGCAGGGTGAGCCACTTATTCCTAGCAGGGCAGGTGGCTGGTGTCTGGGCTCCCCGGGTCTGTAATGCATGTGCTCTTGCCCTCTTCCCTCTCCAGTGCTATTCCCCATTTCACAAATGGCAAGCTCAGGCACAGACATGGTGGCCCAGATCCCCAGAAGCAGGTGGGTACCTGCCTCCAGTGGGAACTGGGCCTTTGCAGACCAGGACTTAAGTGACTTGCCCAAGGTCACAGGGGAGCAGGGAATCAAACCCTGGTCTCCCGAGTCCTGGGGCAGCCTTCCTTATTTGCCTGCTCTGCATTGGCACCCATGCCTGCTGCATCCAAGGGCCTTCCCCAGCAGTGGCTCCAGAGCCTGGGGCTCTGTAGCAGAGGTGGTGTGGCCTGCTGGAAGGAGCATCAACCTGGGCTCACACCTTGGGGGATTCTTCCAGTGTCTTCTTGCATAGCCCCAAGCAGTCATTGTCCCTCTCCATGCCGTGGCTTCCCCTGGCTGCCTGAATCGTAGCATCAGGGCAGCTGAGAGGGTTGTTAGTGAATGGCTCTGAGTCCTTCAGATGTGTCTAGCGCTGCATGGAGGTTGAAGGGCTGAATGCAGACTTGCCTCTCTGCACAGGAGCAGGGCAGTGGAGCGGGGAGCAACCTGGAGCCATCAGAGCCGGGGCGGAGGGGAGCGATGTGACCACTGGGATCAATGCTTGGGTCTTCTGGGCTCTACCCCCTACCCCACACTGTCTACTGAATTCAGCCATAAAACTAATTTAAAAGCAAGGGATATAATCCAGGTGGGTGTCCCCTCTCTGCAGCCCAGCATACCTGGGACTAGTGCCCCACAACCCTCCTTAGCTTCTTCCTTAGGTACTGGCTTGCTGAGACTTGCTAAGTGCAAGAGGTGGGCAGTGGGAGGAGGGGAGGAGCCGATGTTCTTGCTTCCCCCCTCTGATTTTTTTTCCTTTCATCTCCTTCGTTGCAAAGTGTCGGAGCTTGATGCAGAGCTGAAAGCCTGCGGGGAGCCCTGGGGTGCCCCTTTCTGCCAGGCATACCTGGTGCCGGCTGGGGGGAGCTGCGGGGGTATGAGAAGTGCTTTTCACTGCAGTGTTCTCCGAGTCCTTCTCTCGCTTATCCTGAGTGACATCCCTGGGCCCCAAATCGATTCCCAGGATAATTGAATCCGGAGTGTAAGTACACACAGATGTGTGGAGTGAGGCTGATGCTTTCCCTGGCTCTCCTAACAGGGGACACAAACAGGTGCTGGCTGGCATGCAGAGAGGGTCCTGCACTTTGGGCCATGGGGAGGACAAGGCCCGTAGGAAGGGGGCAGACTGAGGGCCACTCACATGATCGGGGGGCAGCAGGGCAGGCCCTATGAGGAGAGGTGACAGGACCTGAACCTGTTCAGCCTCCACAAGAGAAGGCTGAGGGGGATCTAGTGGCCTG
>NW_017728939.1:7995823-8018306 GCF_001723895.1 Crocodylus porosus | reverse complement strand
GGTAAATCTGCTATCTTTTATTAGACCAACTCAAAGGGTGGAAGGGTGCGTTCTTCTCCGAGAGTGGAGGAGAGGGTACAGGAGGCTGCAAGGAGATGTGTCACTCCTCCCTTCAACTCAACACTGCGGTGAAACTGGGGTTGTCCCGTGTCTGGCTCATACTCAGCTAGATAATCCAGCTCTGTCTGCCCGACGTCACTCAGTGAGGCAGGTCCCTGGGGGCTGTTGTCACGATGGACCTGCTTCGCCTGGAGGATAACACCCCCTGGTATAAAATATGCTGGTTTCGGTGCCGTTTGTCCATGCCCATCCTAGAGTTGCATTGGCTCAAGGCAAACAGGTTGGTGCTCCCTCGTCACAGTAGCAAGGTCCTGACATAGTCTTTGTAGGTGCTGTCCCAGGATAGCTGGAAGTCTGCCTGCTCCAGGTCTTGGTCTTGATCAAGGTAGTGTCAAGAACTGAAGTAGATTATACCAGAGCACGTGGTCATCTGTGCATGTCTGGGGAGCCTGACTTTCTTTTTAAACCCCAGGAACGCTGTGTGGCTCATCAGATGTTGGGTACCACATCCTTCCAGTCTGGGGCAGGCTCAGAAGGGGCAAGCGTTTTCCTCACGCCAGGTCCCACTGGGGAGGGGTGATGCTCTCGTTATAATGTCAGGCATCGCTAGGACAGGGCCTGGGACCACCATGGATTGTGAGGCCAGGAGAGACCCATGCCTGACCTGCAGTCTGATACGGGCTCCCAACTTCCCTGCTTGGACTAGAACAAGCTTGTAGGATAGTGGCTCTCGGCCTTTTTAGATTTGAGGCACCCCTTATTTGACTCAAGGCACCCTTTGGAAAATGCTGGCTCTTAGTTTTTTCACTCATTTTTTGATTACAGAGACATACCAGAGCAAGTCTTTTGTTGCGAAGAACTCGGAAAGATTATAGCAGGTCAGGAGCTTTTGATTCCTAGTTGAAATCTTCCATGTTTCAGGGGTGTAGTTGGTAGTCGTGTTGGTGTGAGACACAAAGAAATGGAAAGCTCTAGACCTCGTGGTTCGGAGAGGATACCTTTTATGAGACCAATTAAGAAATTGCCAAAAAAAAAAATTAGTTTGAAGAAAAAGATTTTTTTTTTTGCCATTACTTGGTTGCTCTAACACAGGGGTGGGCAAAATGTGGCCCGCGGGCTGGATGTGGCCTGGCAGGCCATTTTATTTGCCCTGCGGGGCCCCTAAAAAATTTAGAAAATTAATATTTATCTGCCCCTGGCTGCCTGTCATGCAGCCCTCGATGGCTCGCCAGAACTCAGTAAGTGGCCCTCCACCCAAAATAGTTCACCCCGGTCTAATAAAAGGCATCCTCTCTGAACCACGGGTTCTAGAGTTTTGCATTTCTAGTTGAAACCCCTGGTCTGATCTTGTGAATTGTGTTTGCGCACCGACCAGGGCTACCATGGTATGGCAACCTGGAAAGGATCTCCAGGCACCCTGGGGTGTCACGGCACCCTGGTCGAGAGTCACTGCTCTAGGGAAACAGCCCCTCCTGCTTTAACAATCTCCAGGGGTGGAGAATCCATCTCAACCCCTGATGGCTCGGTCTAGCGGGTGCTGTTGTTAAAACCGTGGCATTTCTTTTCGAGCCCGAGTTCCTCTTCAGGTGCCATCTCCAGCTGCCCAGACCCTGCTATCGCCCTGTACGCTGGGCAGGAGGAACATGTTCCTGCTGATAGTACTTAGTGACTTGGACCAAGTAACACCCTACTCTCTTTCTGGCCTGGCTTACATGCCAGGGTTTTGCTACCGTAGCTGTGATGGTTGTTCTGGCTTGGAGCTATACTTGCAAAACCCCCGTGTTGTCCATGCTGTAAGTGCCTGTGGTGGGGCTGTAGCTGTGCCCCTTTCTTGCGGATGTGTGTCTTTGCACGGAGGCTGCGCTCGCAGAGCTCTGGACCAGCCGACTGAGGGACCCCGCTCTGTGGCAGGAGGTGCCTGGGAAGCAAATTCTGCAAACCTGTCCCTGTTGGGCTGGAGACTAGCCATGACAAGAGGTGGGGTGAACCCAGTGGTGCTTGGGTCTCTGCTCAAAGCCATAGGACCAAGCACTTTCCCGCAGCTCACCAAGGGGGAGAGCTGGCTCCCAGCTGCAGCGTGCGAGAGGAAGGAGGCACAGAGCCATCTCTGCTTCCCCGTCGTGACACCTCACACGTGCAGCCAGCTCCTTTTTAATGGGGGAAACTAGCATGGAAAGAGGAACACAGGAGCTGCTGACTGCCCCTGGGGTGAGTGGCTTTGCACCATGATTGTGTCTCTGTCTCATGAAACAAGATCAGCCAGCTTCCTGCCTCAGCATGGTGTTTCCTCTGCTAATGCAATCCCAGTGTGTCAGGGTTACCCCGTCAGGGACTCCTCTTCTGCATCCGTGCCCCTGAACTCCACTTCTGCCCCTCGCTGGGCCTTGATTCATTGTGGGGGTTAGCCCCTTTGAAAGCAATTGAAAAGCAATGGGTGTAATCCAGGTGGGTGCCCCCTGTCTTTGCCACAGAGCTTTCCTCTTACATCTAGGAGGCTGCTGATGCTTGTGAAATGCATTGGTTGCATTCGCCATGGACCTGATCCATACTGAGAATAGCCTCACCTCCCTGAACCGCCTCTGCAGCGCTGCAAGCTTCCCTCATCCCCTAATGCTCAGTTCCCTTATTCCCAGGTGGATTCCCAGGTGGCAGTGAGCTGTCACCGACTGATGCGCAGTGGTAAGCAGGGTCGGGACACGGGGGCTGTTTGGTGAAGGAGTTTCTGAGCTCTTGGCAAAGTGCGGGCTGGGACGGTGGGCAGTGTCGTGGTGTCTCCTTGTTCAAGACAGAGCAGCAGCACCAGCCTTGCCATGGGAGCCACTGGATGCTCCAAGGTATTGCCAACCCTCGTGTCATTGAAAAAAATGATGTTTATTTAGTAGCTGCTGCTGTTTGTGGTGCCACAAACCCGTGTCACAGGGCAGGACTGCCGTGCGCTCGGTCCTTGCTATTGCACTGACCCGTCTCGTGCATGCCCGTGACCCATGTAAGGCCTTGAACCGGGGAAATCTGTAGCTCAGAGTCTGAGGGCTCGTCCATGCGGTGTCAGTGGTGAGTCCCAGGGTAGACGGGCTTGAGCTCGCCTGTGATTTCATAGCCAGGAGTTTGTCCGTGAGGCTGATTCAGGCTTCCCCCAGTGTCTGCCCTGACCTTGGGGCCATGGGCTTCAGAGCGAGGGCTGGGGACGAGCCCGGGTCAGCCAGCATTGGGGTGTGCCAGCAGACTCAGCTGTGTGGGCCCCATCCTCCCCGGGACCTGCCGAAAGCCCCGGTGCACGCCAGCCCCGAGTCACGACGGCTTCCTCGGTGCCTGCAGCAGTCTTGCACCCTCCGCGGATCAGGCCCAGAGGAACGCGTGCCCGCTCAGGATGGAGGGCATCTCATCTGATCCATCATCTCTGACAGCAGCTAGCCCCACGCGCCTCGGTGGGAGTCATAGGAACAGCACAGCAGGCAGATGAAGGATAATCTGTCCCCTGCTTTCTGTCTCCTCCCAGTCTGTAAATGCTTTGAGATTGGCTTAAAGCCCAAAGCACGATATTTAATATCCCTTCCCCAACGTTTGTTTGCATGATCCATTATCGCTCCAGATAGTTCTAGTTTCCATCTCCCCATCCAATCTCTCCTTGCATTTTGTCTTGTGGCCTCTGGGACTTCTGGCAGCAATGAGATCCACCGCGAGTCTAATTAAAGGGTCGTCTGGAATTGGTTTTGAATATGCCACCTTCTTAATCGCGTCGGATGTCCCCTGGGTCTTGAATTAGAGAAAAGGGCACTTCACGCGCACACATCCTGGCAGGTAGGTTACATGTGCACGCTGCTGCCCCCTGCTGAATGGATTTGGAGCTGCTCTGCCATAGGTCCTGGGCCCCGTCCTGCTACAAGATAATAACGGAGACTCCTTCAACCTGAGTACCGGGGGCTCTGTGTTTTGAACTGGCAGATCTGCGTTCCCATCCAGTCTCAGAGCGGGCAGCCCAGTGATGCATCTCACGTGGGTGGCCCTGACTTTGTTGCACTGTTATAATGAAGTGGAGCCCCTTCATCCCAGCCCACTGACTCATCGCGTCCTGCTGGCTGCGTCCCTGGTCCTGCAGAGGAAACAGCTTGCTCCTCCTGGTAAGGCGTAGTGAATGCAAGCACCCTGGGCCCCGGCAGCAAGGGTGCAGCTGGGCTCCTAGGTGGAGCAGAGCAGTAGCTTCTCTCTCAGAGTCCAACCGGGAACCTCTCGCGCACGGCGGCACGTTCGCGCAGGAGATCAAAGCGCCATGCTCTGAGGGGGAGTCCAAAAAGCCCAGAAAACCCAGCGAATCATCTGCTCGCTGCCCGGCTTATGATTTTCAAAGGATGGGACTAAAAGGCCAGGGATAGGACAGCTGTCATCACAGCAGGGAAGACAAGCCTGGGGATCTCAGAGAGTAGCGACACCTCCCGGAAAACTTCCCTCTCTTTGTTTGGGGTCAGCTGGAACCTGTCGTGCGTGTGTGCATGAGCTGCCAGAGCCTGAGTGCCTCCCTGGGTGCCTGTGCTAGCTTTGGTCTCTCAGGTGTGTTGTACAGCATGTTATAAGTAGCAGGGAGCTGGTGGGAGCTGGTGGCAATGGTGGCTGGAGTGCGTGCAACTTTGCTGGGCCGTGCATTGGTGTGGCATGACTGATGATGGCGACAGGGTCAGAGACGACCTTCCAAGGGGATGTGTGTCCAGAGGTTTGTTAACCGGCATTTATCTGCTAGTAGGGTGTCTCCAGGGCAGGATTAGACCTGCTGTGGGCAGGTGCCTGGTGAATGCGAGACTTCTGCTAGGCTTTGCCTGCCTCGATGTGCATCTCATCAGCAGTTTTCACGCTCTGATGCAGCTGTGCTCTCCTTTTGGCTTTTTGTCCATTACAAGTACCTATGTGCTGCGATAGTGCCCCGGAGCAGGCCAAGCTCTCACTGTGATGGATGCTGTACAGCCATCAGACAGCTCCGATCCTGACCCCAGAGACCCAGTCGTGGGCTAAAGCTCCACGGTGCTTCAGCCCAAACGAAACACCCACCAAAACTGCAATCCTGGATCTATGCAGCTTACATGATGCTGCCTCCCTGGCTTGGAGGGTTTGCTCTTGGAGCCAAGAAATGGGTAAAAAAGAGGGGGCTGCTAAGAGATTGGGGATTCATTTGGGGGAGAACATCAGTGAGAGACGCCACTCACCTCCCTCACTCTTTGCCCCCACACTGCCACCGGTGCGCTTCGACTAGCAGAACCCCGAGAAAATGAGTTTTTAGCTCTGTGCCGGACGCTGGCAATCTTGTGATCAATAAATAAAATTTAAAACCGTTTAATTGCCCGGAATTGTGTCCCAGGCTTAATTACTTCACCTGGACCTCGGAATTGATTTTTAAACTTTCACCCCTGCTTTAAGAGCATATATATATATATATATATATATATAGCTGTGCCTGTGCCAATGTGACTGCTGCCGGGACCCGAGGGGAGTTTTTCCTGCTTAATTTCAATTAAAATTTCTAGATTACATGGAACTGGGGACATTAAAAAGCACTCTGGAAGGCTCTGTGATTGAAGGCACTTCCTCCAAGCAGACAGGCTATCAAGTGCTCTCTGAAAGACTTTTAATATAAATACTCTGAATTGCTATAATAACTTATGGTGGGCGAGCTGAGCAAGGCCCTACCTGAAATCAGTCCATGGTGTAAGAGGCAGCCCCTGCCTCGGACCCTTTTATGGTTTAAGTAGATGAGTGGGAAATGGAAGGTGGTTGTTCCCACTTTACACGTGGGGAAGCTGAAGCTCAGTGGGTGCATCTACATGAGATGCTTAATGCGCAGTGGGCTAATAACGCTGTGCAGTAGCGTGCAGGGCCAAAACCGTGCTAATATGCTACTGGGCTGTAGTATTAGGCTACTGCGCAGCGAGCATCACTAAAAAAACATGCGCCGGTGCTACTGTGCAGTAATTGTAGCTATTGCGCATTTAGTTAGCACTTCAGTAAGGAAGTACTAAACTAAATGTGCAGTAATTGCTGCGCATTAATGAATGTGTAGATGCGCCCAGTGAGAGGAAGTGACTTGCCTGAGGTTACTCTGGGAGACCGTGGCAGAGCCATGTGACAGCACAGCCCTCCTGGGTCCCAGTCTAGTGCCCTGACTGGTGTCCCAAGAGCATTTCAAATTGAAGTGGGCACTTTGCCCCATTCTCATTCCCACACCCAGGTAAGTCGATGGGAGTCTTTCCATTGGTTTCTAGGGGTTTTGGATCAGGCCCTCTGAGCCACATACTGATCTTCATCACCCCCATGTGAATGGGGAATAAACCTCAGTGGAGTTCATCCAAAAGCCTAGTCAGGGCTCTGGAGACTAGTCTTCCCTGCTGCCGCTGTCCACCAAAATGGGCAGCAAAGCCTGCTTCAAAGTGACGGAGAAGACCTGCTCCAAAGCCCCCAGAAACCAGTGCCGCTGACTTGATATACCTCCTCCCTTTAGAGCTAGTCCAGCAGCTAAGAGGTGTTCAGTACAGGGAGGGCGTTGTCGGTGTATTTATGCCTGCCTCGTCCTTGGGTCCAGACATGAGGTACTGGGAATAAATGGAAAGATCAGTTTAATTTCAAGCTCCATTAGGAACATGGGGACAAGGAGACAGAGGAAGACAGAGGCTTTCGCGAGCCCGATGGCGTGGTGCTGCAATGCCGGCCCTGCTTCTTGGGAGGGGGTAGCTGAGCACTATGAGAAATGATCAAGGGTTCCCTCTGGAGGGACGGGTGGCTTCAGTGCAGCCTCCATCTGCCCCTCCTTGGGGACAGGGATGGGGTGAGTGGGGAGAAGGTCTCGGGTGGTGAAGAAGAGAGTTTCCTTTTGGCATTTCCCACCATTTATCACCTGCCATCTGCCCTGCTGGATTCAGGACAGCGTCCGCACAGCAGTGGGGCCAGACCCGCTATAACCCCTGCAGTCTCCTGGCCCAAGGGGTGCAAAGAGCCGTGTAGGGCCCAGGCAGCCATGGCCTATCTAACAGGGCTTGGAGATCATACCCTATGCTCTCTTTTATGGCCGGGTCATCTCAGCGAACTGCAGGTTTGGGCTTTGCGTGGGGGCGGCGTGCCGAGTCTAACGGCAACGTTGGTAAAGCTCAAGCACCCGGAGCTGGATGCGGGTCCCTGCATCATGATGGGGACTTGCTTTCAAAGTGGGAACTGGTGCCACCAGCACCCAGGTGCCATCCACCAAGTAGAACCAGCTTCGGCAGGGCTGAGCCCGAGGGACAGCAGGTATTTTGCAGGGAGAGAGCGTGGTCCATTAGCTCTGGCTTCTTTCCTCAGCGCTGAGCGGCTGTAATTAATCATTCATCCAGCCCCGGGTTCCCTTGGCATTGTTTAGAGGGAGTAATTATCCCTCTATCGGGCTCTTCCATTTCATTGCCACCTGGCCAGCCAGCGTCCTCCGCTCCTTTGCTCTGTGCCCCCGCCCCAGATGCTCAAAGAAGTGACTCCTGCGTGAGTTGAAAGCAAACTTTTGACAAGTTGATCAATGAGGCCTGCAGCAGAGTCAGCCGGGGAGCGTGGAGAAGGAGGGAATTAGAGCAGAAAAGCGGGGCCGAGAGAAGCGCCCTCTCTAATGGAGCGCCAGCGCGGACTGGCATCCGATACTAGGCAAGCGTGAGCACAACCCTTAGTGAATGCCCCAGAGAGACATCCCTCCGAGCTCCCTGGCCCGCTCCCCTGCTTTCCGTGTAAGGCTGCCCCCATGCATAATGCAGAAGCCGGTTTAAAAGGGGACCACTCTCCTCACATGGTCCTGGGGGGACTGAGCTTTTGAGGGGGGCGGCGTGGTGCCTTTGCTGCTGAGCTGGCTTGGCTTGCATCGGTCTGTCTGACAGCGTGGTGGGGATGAATGGGTTCTCCCATTGCTGAAGTGCTCTAGAGCCCCGCAGGAGGGGTAGAGTAGTGGCTCTCAACCCTGTTAGGCTCAAGGCACCCTCAGGAAAAAGTCAGCTCTCAGTTTTCGCTCTTTTTTTGACTGTAAAATAATAAGCTGGCAATTTTTCTGTTGCAAGGAACTCAGAAAGACCACGGCTGGCCTGAATGTCTTTAACACGATGGAGTCTTAGCTGGATCATTGGATTTATCTTGTGAACCCTGTTTCCACTCCCAGCAGTGTGGCATTATGTGGCACCCCTGAAAGGATCTCAAGGCAAACCAGGGTTGAGAATCGCTGGTGCTTGGCCCAGCTGCAAATAGCTGCGCCAGGGGAGCACCCAGGTTGAGAATCGCTGTCCTAAACCTTCCCTCCAGGGAACAAGGCTGTGCGCCCTGCACTTTCCTGACCCCAGTGGGGGTGGCCTAGTTGACGTCTCAGCTGCCCAGGGCTGTTGGCAGCAGGTGTAGTTTATAGCACCCCTTGGGCTGCTCTAATTAATGCTGAGGAGCCCAGGTGCTGGGTTTTGGAAGCAAACGGGGGACCATGCACCAGGCAAGGTGGACATACTGGCCTCCCTTGAGCCTTGGCCATGCCAGCTGTCTGGCCCCCTTCTTGCTTGGCATCTCGGATGTTCCCTCAAGCCTGAAGTACTCTCCTTTTTCGGCCCTACCCTACAACTGGAGAGGTGCCTTCCTCTTTGGCAGCTTGGCCCCCACTTCTTGCAAACTGTGAGGCCAATCCTGGTAGACAGTGCCACCTGGCACCAAGAAGAGCAAGGTGGCACTTGCTAGAGCAGGGCAGTGCCATCCAGCACTGACCTTCCGGCTCTCTGTATCTGAGGCAGGCCCAGTGCCCTGAGCTATCACTGGAAGAGCATCTTCCTCCCAGGAGGACGCGGGTGATTCAGAGCTGGGGTCACAGGGACTGAGCTGTGGAGGCCACCCCACCCCGTTCAAGCATGCACCTTGTCTCTCTGCAACCTGGACAGGCGTATGATTTATTACAGAGGCACTGCTGTCAGGAAGGCTGGCCTCTGGCAAGCTGTCTGCTTCAGCTGATTAAAGCTGCTACCTGCTGTTCTCTGGGGACCCGGGGCTGGTTGCTCCGAGGAAGGAGGATGGAGCTCTGCATGGCTAATTCCACCTCTGTAGCCATCTCCCTCCCGCCTGCCTCCAAAAGCGCATTGGGTCCCAGCTCTCTTGAGTGATCTGGCACCAGAGGAATCCCCTCCTGGGAGTGTCAGGAGTGTCGCGGCGGCCACGCAGAGGGAGGTACCAGGGACGCAGGTCTATCCCAGGCAGCCGGAGGCGCGTCCTGAATGGATCCAGTCCAGCCGTTTGCAGCGCTGGCCACAAGTCCCTCCTTCCATCGTGCCCTGCAAAGCTATTTGCAGCTGGGCCAAGCGCCAGTGGAATTCACTCCCGCGCCTGAGAGCCAGGCACCACCGACACCCTCGCTGGCTTTCAGTGGCGCCGCTCCAAGAGCGAGGAAAACCAGCAGCAGTCACCTGGCAGCAGTGCGCAGAGGCTGCCGCATGCTGGGCTCTGCCTTAGAGGGCGAACGAGCTCAACAGGCAGCTGTCCAGTGGCTCAGGACTCCAGCCACGATCGCACTGTCCGGAGACAGGATGAGCAGTGAGAGACAGGCTGTGCATCACTGGGCTTGTTGGGAAGCCACCGCTGTTCAAGCAAAGGTTAGCAGCCATTAGAAGAACAAGCAGAGCTGAAAAAGGGCCCCTGGGTTAGAGTTAGGGTTAGGGTTAGACTCTGAGCATCTCTGCTTCCCAGCCTCGCTGGCATCATTGCGTCCTCACTGACTGCACTCAGCCTGGCCCACGGCCCTTCAGGTATGTCCCGGCGGGGATGCTCCCAAATGCACCTCATCCGCCTGTTTCTGCTCCTGGCCCCAGAGGTAATATATTGTCCCAGTGGCTACTCGCAAGCATGCGGGAGATGGAGGTCTCAGATGGGTGCCCGGGGTGGCCTCACAGCAACGTTCCTGCGTTTGCAGGGCAAGAGCGGGAGCGTGTAGGCAGGGTGTCTTGGGAAGATACCTGATAGAGGTGTATCTGTGTGATATATGTGTGTCAGGACAGCTCAGAGCTGGGAGAGCTTGTCTTTCCTTTCAAGGGAACTGTGGGAAGGTTTCTGGAAGATTACCCTTCAAGTGATATTGCTTGTATCCTCAATGCAAGATGCTCCAGCGCCAGGAAAAGCCAGCAAAGCAAGCGAGCCCAGGCTTGCAGCACAAATAAATGTACCCTGGAGGGTTGGTCTGTGAAAGAGGGGAAACCGCAGAGGGGGCTTGGACTGAGGTAGCCGTAAGTCATCGGATGATGCCAGTCTTCCAGGGTATAGGGAAGTCATCAGTGAGTCCGGAGAGGACAGAAGAAGCCCATCCGAGATCTGCACGTTTGATGTGCACGCGTGCTCTGAGCTAACTTGTCTCAACCTGGGGCTGAAGCATCGTTTAAAAGGGGAAAAAAGAAATCCTGCAAAAGTCAGTCCTTAAAAATGCAAATAACATGTGATGCTGAATGTCCTCGTTTGTCTGTAATTGCAAAATTCTTAGACTCAA
Source organism: Crocodylus porosus (assembly GCF_001723895.1). Classification (NCBI taxonomy): domain Eukaryota; kingdom Metazoa; phylum Chordata; order Crocodylia; family Crocodylidae; genus Crocodylus; species Crocodylus porosus. The sequence goes on along the minus strand of NW_017728939.1, from coordinate 8,007,757 downwards.
TCAGCCGAAGATAAACTGTGTTATTTAGGAGCAATTTGAAAGCAGACAAATTGAAAACAACAGGCCAGATTCTGCTGGCAGGGAGCGAGCGGGAATCCACAAAGCTGGCGCTGGCTGCTGTGCGGAGTTTGCGGCAGTCGGGCAGAGATCAGCATCCGGCTTGCTCCGTTTTCAAACTGGAAAGCATTCAGGAAGCGTGCGCTACATGCTCAGATGCCTGCCAGCCCTTCTGTCTGCTCACGGAGCGCTTGGGCCCGACTGATTTTCATCAGCAGCCCTCTCTGGAGTCCAGTGCAGTTACTCCGGATTCACGCTGGGGGAACTGAGGCAGGATCTGCCCCAGCGAGCCCTTGTGCTGAATGCATCAGCATTGGTTCCTCTCCCCCCCAACTCATTTTCACTTTTCTTGGCTGGTTAGAAAATGCTAAAGGACTTAATTGCATTAGGAAACCTCTCCCCTCCCCTGCCCGAGTCTATATTTGTTCTTCTGCCGTGGCTGGCAGGGCATACAGAAATAAACGCCACTGATGCGAAGCTGGAGGCCTCTACCATGTCGTGCAGACAGTGGGGGATCAAATCCATCTTCCTGCCACCATTTTTCCTTTTGGAACAATTCCTTTGGGATCTGGACTGCTCTGGGCCGATGCAGCCCCTGGCTTAATTTAGGGCAGCGCCGAGCTGCTTGAACTGAGGTTGGCTCCTCCGAGTTTATGGGCTCCTATACAACCTGGAGAGCCATGAGCTATACAGGCCAGTGTCCGGCATACCCACTATGGTGGGGCTGGCATTTTGAGTCGCTCTGCTCCCTCTGTGTCAGGGGAATCCTGCCCTGGCCCATTGCGGTGCATGAACGTTTCCTATTCACTGCAGCACAGGCATCTAATTTTGGAGCGGGGGAGCCAAGCCGTCCCGTTCTCTTATTGCTTGAGGAATTGCTGGGGTTCATGCCCTGCCGTGTGATCTGCACAGTCGCACCCTGTGCAGCTCCTGGGCTTTCCCCTGGTTAAGCCAGGGTGGTCAACCAGCCACGTGGGCAGATCAGGGAAGGGACAGGCAACACAGGGCAGGAAGCACAACGCAGAGCTGCAGATGGGGCAGGGAGCGCAGAGCAGAAAGCAGAGCAGTAGATTGGGCAGGGGAACATCCATCCTTGGAGGTTTTGAAGACCCGGCTAGACAAAGCCTTGGCTGGGATGATCTAGGTGGGGCTGGTCCTGCTTTGAGCAGGGGGTTGGATTAGATGACGTCCTGAAGTCCCTTCCAACCCTCATTTTCTATGATCCTAAGGGGGTGGCACTCAGGGAAGGCGTGGAGCTAATTTGTGGCACTTCTTAAAAGTTTGGCTCTCACTGGGCTAAGCCATGAGGCCTCCGTTCAGCAAAGCAAAGGGGCATCCAAGTGATTTTCAGTGGTGCATCTAGGCCTGGAGTCGCTTCAGTCATGGGGCACCCACAGCTGCCTGGAGAAGCTGCGAAGAATCGAGCCCCTGGCGCTTAATAAGAGACTGGCTGTTGCAAGGACGTGTCCAGGTGGGGCAGCCCACGAAGGGGAGGAAGAATGACATGTTACGCAGCTATGCGAACGTGAGCTTGGAAAGCCATCCACCTTCACGTTGCAAAGGAACGACAAAGATTTGAAGCTCCCATCAAGTCTGTCCCCCATGCGAATATTCATCAGGCCATGTTTCATGTGGATCTGGTGTTTGTGAGCGCCAGCGAGTGGCAGCACGGGCTTAGCTGCAAGCTTTGCCCGGAGCCGAGGAGCTAATGAGCCTTGATTCTCTTGGTTGGAGTGGACTGGCCCGTCGTGCCTGGTTATCCGGGATAATTTGGCCATGGTAGGGCAATGTGGTTACTTAGAGTCGGGGACTCCAGAACAACCAAGGGCTGGACTTTTGCAGCAAATCCATCCTGGGTTTTCTAGGAGGCCTGGGAGGAGATGGACAGGCTGGGATCAAACTGTTGGCTCTTTCCTGCTGAGCTGGAGTGGGTTCATTAAGAGGATCTGGTGGCTTGGGGCGGGCACTTTGGAAAGAGGAATAGCCTTGCATTGCATTTCCCTTCCGATGGTAACAGGGAGGATGCTGGAGGGTTTGTTCCTGATGGCGCCGAGGCTTTGGTTTTACATCATGATCATGTCATAAAAAGGAGAAGCGTTTTCCCCTCGACTCAGCTTTCCATTTCAGGTCTCCTGCTGATTGCCCTATTGGCTCCATCTCAGAAGCAGGGCGGCAGAGAACCTAGTTAATTAAACCCCAGAAGGCACCTATGCTTCATGCGCTAGGCACTGCGGCCACTGGATCTCAGCTGGTGCATAAACCCATTACCGGGCCGGAGTCTCATTTGCAAGCAGAGAGTGTTGGTGTTCACAGCTGCCTGGTAAAGCCTCTGTGCCTCGAGTGTGCTCAACATGCCCGCCGCATCCTGCGGAGATGTGAGGGAGACAAAGAGAGGCCAAGGAGGATGGGGGAGGGAGAGGAGAGAAGGTGGATCTTGGAGCCTTTATGGAGTCGGGGAAAAATAGGAGCTCCAATAAAGGCATAATAAACCTGAATGAGCACTCAGCATCGGCAGCATACTGTATTTTTTTAAAACAACACGCACCTTTTTGCCCAAAGCAGCTGTTGGAAATCAGAATGCGCAGGATATGCAAGAAATATGGTAAGAGCGGTTTCAGCTGCAAAACGGAAAGTAAAGCCTGCAGCAAGCCACAGGGGCAGAGCAGGGATCAGGCTTGGCTCCCCCGCGGCTGCTCCCTAGTCACTTATTGAGGAAAGATCTTTTTTTTCCCTGCGCTTGGCCTTTCAAAAACAAGACGTGGATTTGATTTGTTGGCGTGTGGTGTACAAAAAAGTATGGTGCGTGCCCTGTCTGGTAGACAGCCTCCTACTGCTGCAGAGCTGTGTCGTTAGGTCAAATGCATGGAGTTGGCACTGGGGTCTTGAAGCCTCGGGGTTACCGTCACCCGGCCAGTTTTGTAACCGATGCAAAGCAAGCAAAGCCGCAGAGAAATCGGCATCCTTGCAGAGGATTCTCAACCCACTTCCCTGCTTGGGATAACGGAGGTGTGGCGTGGGCAAGGGCAGTGCCCCGTGGTTGCACAGGGCGTCAGAGCAAACAGGCAAAGGCCTGGCCTCTATCCCTGTGGTCGTGCTGCTCTGAAGCAGGAAGCGGATCCTGTCCTCTCGATTTCATGCCACCTCTCAGGCGGGCTCCAGGGCAAAAATGACTCTGTCACCCTCATTTGCTTTAAAGCAGTCCCTGAAGGGCCCAGATCTTGCCCTCCTCTTCCTCTGGGCCAATTTCCAAGACCTTTGTGCCTCTGCATGTTCCTGAGTGCTCCTGACAGCTCTCCCTCCCTCTCAGCCGCTGTTGCCAGCATGCCCCGCAGCCCTGCTGACATTTCACTTTTATTACCGGACTGTCAGTTATTTTGCATTTGCTAGGGCTTGATCCTGGCCGGCACGGAGGCACATAAATCCTGCCTGGTTTTTGCACCCTCTCCATGCGCAGAACTCTCCTTGGGACTTTCGTTTGCCAGAGGTGAAGGAGTCCTGGGCTCCCGCCATCCCAGGCCAGGAGTGGGGAGCTCCTTGCATGAATGCTTTGTGGGTTGGGAGCGAAGGGGAGTCTCACGGGGCTCAGCACCCACCTTGCATGGGTTGTCACAGGAAAGCGGCTGCTTTGGTTGCTCTGGAGCCCCAGGCTAGGTAGGACGCAGCAGGGCTGTCCCACGAGCGCGGTTCCCTTCCAAGAATACCGAGTGGAGAGGGATGGAGGCAGCAGACAAACGGAGCCGAGTGGGGTGGGGGGGGGATGAAAACCATCTCCCCCGCCTGCCTAGAGCGGAGGCAGGGAACTGAGAACGCATAAAGGGAATTTTCTTGCCTTGCTCCTGCCAAATAAATCGCTTCTGGGAGCGCCGACGAGCTGCTCGGCTGAGGCTTCGCACTACCTGTCACATCAGGGCTCCCAGAGGGGAAGCGTCTGCCCCTGACCCCAGCAATGGGACTCCGCCAGAGCGAGAGGCCTGACTTCCTCGGTGCACCGTTCAGGGCACGGTGTTTTGATGCTGTCAGCTGTGTGACAGCTCAGGTTTTATAGCATTCTCTTCTGCCTATAAATATATGTATTCTCTGCTCCGCTACCTGGAAACTGAAAGTTTTGACTGGTTTGTCTCTACTTGAATTACAATACATCAGAAGAGAGGAAAAACCCTTCCTGCATACTGAAATCCAGGCGGCGTGGCTGGAGACCAGCCTCCTTTCTTCTCCACCTACCCTCTAAGCTGCCGGAAGAACCCAGGGATGGATCTGGCACGGAGTCCAGGGATGCTTGGGTCCTGGAAAGCTAAAGGAGAAGTTCAGCTGGTAGCATGCCTTAAAAATGTCAGAGGTCCAAACTGGACTCTGCAACTGCCCACGTTAGACACTGCAGTCGGATGTCCTGCTGTGCCTGGCAGCAGGGCGCTCCGGCAGGCTAACTAGCCGTCGTCAGGGCACTGCTGCTAGTGGGAGCCCAAGCTAATTAGCCTGCCTGCAGCTGCAAATAGATGTGGCTACACTGTCTCCTGGTGACAAGATGACTCCCTTGGAGCAGCCTAGCAGCAGGGTGCTCCAGACAGTGCAGCATTGCAGGCAGGCTGCCTAGCCTTGCTCAGGGCACTGCTGCTAGTGGGAGCCCAAGCTAAGTAGCCTGCCTGCAGCTGCAAATAGATGTGGCTACACTGTCTCCTGGTGATAAGATAGCTCCCTTGGAGCAGCGTACTGTGCTTGAGGGTACTGCTGCTGTGCACGGTGAGTCTTCCCAGGGCTGAGATGGTAGCTCATGGCAGCTGGAGATCATCTGCATCTGAGAGACTTCCACCAGCTTGGATACTGAGGTAGCTCCTAGGAGCATCAGTCATGGACTAGGACCCAGCTGTATAGATAGAGCAAAGAGAGCTGATAGGATGTAGGAAACTGGTGCCCTCCTGGTTCCGGGTTCAGTCCAATACCAAAGCTACAGGAGCAGCCTGGGATCCAGAGATGCCAACCTGACCCCTTGCCTCAGGAATGGGAGAGTGTGGGAAGGGGAGAGGATTGGGGCGGCAAGGCAACACGCCGCAAGGCTGGTTTACGTGTGTGGGTGCTATCCTCAGCGGGGAGCCCTGCACAGCACCGTGACCCCCATCTTGGGCTGAATGGACCCAGTGACTTCCAGAGCAAAGGGCAGGTTAAAGAGCCAAGGGTCCATGTCTGCAGGCCACAACGTGCTCAGATCCTCTGTCACATGGTCCCTGCCCCGGCGTGGTGCTTGTGGTGCCCCCCAGCCTCCCTGTATCTCCCCTCAGGGGCAAGGGAACCAGGGCTTGTGTTATCCCAGCTCAGCTGCAGGGTGGTTTTCCGCATTACCTGCGGTGCCCGTCTCCCTCCCCCACCCCTACAGAAATGAAAATAGGCAGAAAATTATTTCTTCTCTGTGTCAACAGATTGAGGAACACGGTCCCAAGCCCTGACAGGAGCCGTGTCATCCCGCTGCTTGCTGTCTGTCGCCTGGCGTCACCTCCCTGGCCGTTAATGTGACAAGCGCAGGACCGGGAGCAGCCGGGTTGCATTCTGGCTTGCCGGTGGCAGCCAGAGACGTGGCACCATTAGAAAGGAGCGGCTTGCCAGCCCCACAGAGACATCCCAGCCCTACGTCTGATCATCCGCCTGGATGGTTCGCTGTTTTTTTTTGACATGACAGGGAGCAAGGCAGAGGCAGGGAATTAGCATTTCTGCAGAGAAGGCTCCTGACAGAGAGCACATGTCACAGGCCTTCCAACAGGAGAGCATCCTAGCCCAGCCGTGACTAGTGAACCACTGTCCACCAGGCCTAAATGGGGGATGGCTGACACCTGTAAATGCGCAGGGAGCAGACTCCGTAGGGGAGGCTGATGGGTGGTGTTGGGGATGCATACTGGAGAAGGGAGTGAAAGGAGGGTGAAGGTTTGTTTTTGCAAGAGCTCTTGCATGAATAAGGCTGAGGATCCTGGAGGAAAGTACTGCCCAGGTATGGAAAGAAAGCTTGCATTGCTTGGGAGGGCTGGTCAGACAGCTGTGCGGCGCTCGGCGAAAGCCTTTTCTGTTTGCTTTGAGACAGTGGAGCAAACCTGTGCATGGGCTGGACAGCGCTGTGGGCTGGATTGCACTGTTAGTGGGTGCGGGGAGTAAAATGGCAGAGCCTGGAGAGGAGGCCTGGCCTGAATCTGTGGTAAGAAGGCCAGCACTTTGCATTGTGGCTCTCAACCTGTCTAGGTAAGAGGCACCTCTTGTTAGACTTGGAAAATACTGGCTCTTAGTTTTCACTCATTTTATGACTAGGGAAAAGTAAGAAAGCAATCCTTTTGCAAAGACCTCAGGAAGACCACGTGTTTGTAAGGTTGTAACGCTATAGATGCCTATTTGATTTGGAAGATAAACCCAGAGATTTCCTTTTTGTACACCTAACAGCGTGAACATTGTGTAGCACTGAGGCACCCTTGAAAGGATCTCAAGGCACCCTGGCTGAGAATCGCTGACCCAGGGTGTGGTGATCCTGCGACAAAGGGATCGGAGGAGGGTATGTGCGCCATAAGGCAAAGGGGAAGGATGAAAGAGATGACAATTTGGGGGGGGTGGGTTTTTTTTTTTTTTTTTAGGACATTTTTTCATGTCCCAGGTTGAATTAGCCAGATCAGGTCCAAATCCATTTGAATCACCCAAGCACGGCACCACGCCGCCCATCTTGGGCTGAATGGACCCAGTGACTCCCAGAGCAAAGGGCAGCTTAATGAGCCAAGGGGCCATGTCTGTGGGGCCCTGCTAGCGGCAAACATCCTCCACCCGCACCTGGGGTTTCAGAGGTTTCCAAATCCTTTGGCAGGCATCCTATGTGTAAGCCCAAGCTCGAAGACTTGGGGTTTGGATGCCCTCGAGTTTTGCTTGCCCTCAGCCGTATGGCCGCAGGAGCGAGCTAGGGAGGCGTCTCCGATTTCCATAAAGTCGGCGTGTAGCTAAGATCCTCCTGCTGGAAGTTGGCCAGTGGGAAGTGAACTGTGAGACTCTCAAAGGGGGGTCTTGTCCCCAAGCGGACAAGGGGGTGACCCTCCACTACACAGGGCCATTTTACTTGCATTACCATGGTCAGGGTATTTCCCCTGCCACCACGGTATCTCCCCTGCCAGGCAATATGGAGCGCTGAACTAACGGAAGACAAGGTTATATGAGTTGTGTGGGTATTACTGGCATATGTACCTTGGACCTGCCATCAGGTCTTCCTCATCCTGGTCCAGTCATGGTGTTGGCTAGGAAAATACAAAGACGCTGCCGGGAAAATGAGCAGAAGCTCGCTGTGAAACTCTCCTCTCAACTGCGCGCCACCTCGTACCTGATCCCCACCAATGTGCTGACATGCTGCTCTCTCCTAGGGGCTCTAGCCCCCGAGCACATCCAAGCTTGGGAAACTGCCTTTGCAGAGAATGACGGGTAATGTTATGCAAATTGCCATATGGCCAAAGGAGCAGATTTCTTAAGTGGCACCTCCTGGTATTGCTAAGTCAGCCTTATGCTTATGCACACGCTTTGAGTTGCTTAGCTTTACCCATGGTGCACTGCCCTGGAGCTTTGCATACAGAACCACGTTTCTTTTGCATGTGTAGAGGTCACCTTTCGCTAATTAGGGTGCAGAATCTATTGGCTTCTAAATTTGCTGTAATTTGAACTGAAGGTCTGCCTTTGCCACAGCTATTAGGGAACGGGCTTAATAGGTTATTCCTCTTGGTATCTTCCCAAGTGGTGCAGGGGCAGCATTGCGATGAGGAAGTGGAGGAGCGCGGGAGAATAAAAAGGTAATTGAGAACGAAGAGGTAATTATTTTGAAACAATTGCATTTCCCTTTCTGTACAGCCTTACAAGAATGTAAACAAGATACCCTTTAAGCACATGCTTCACTGCCATCTATCACCGGATCCAGACTTTATTATGCTCCACTCTATATGTTATAAATTACATTTTAATGATAAATTACGCACTCCTAATGCAAAGCTGCAGTCGCCTATTGTCGTTAAAAACAATAATAGATTTGTAGGAAGGGAAGGGGGGAAATGCATATTTATGAGCCTGGACAGCTTTGCAAAAGGCAATTGTTCACCAGAATATTTGGACTTATGAATTACTTCCTTTTCCTAAAAAAGCTTTAGTGTCTTGTCATGCTCAAAATGTCAAAGCATTATAAATAAGGAGGAATAAAGAGAAAGTCTAAGGAGGAATAAAGACCAAAATAGGCCGGACCCCTGTCAGTGGACATATTAACTGTGGCCTTTGCATAATGTGCCAGCGTGGTATCCCTCAGAGTCATGCCAGAATAATGCCCTCCAGGGCCGTGTCGCTTCAGCCTCGTTCCCTGGCACGGATATCATCCTGAGAACAGGTTGGTGCCCTCCTGCCAAGCAGGCAGGCATCTTCTCGGTCTCTCTCATTGCTGTGCTGCATTGTGAAGGGGCAGGGGGTGGCTCTAGGAAATGCTGCATGCAGCAGATCATCATTATTATTATTATTATTATTATTGTTATTATTATTATTTGGTTTTTCTTCAGGTTTTGAAGCTCCACACTCGTTCCTCCATGCGGAGGAGTTGAAGGGACAGACTCTCCCTTCTCAAGTAAGTCGAGACGAGCCCTGTGTTTGTACGAGCCCATCCTGCTTAGACCCAGAAATCCGGCCCAGGTGCTCGCACACTGCTGCACTAACCCCCTGGCTGCTTGGATTCACGTTGCTTTTTTTTTCCTAAGCCAGAGGCTGAGCCCCCTTCTCCTCCTACCCCTTGGGATGTGCGTTTGGCAGGGAAACCACGTGTGCCGGCACAGTCCTTCAACCCCGTGTCTAGGCTGAATTTAACCTCGGTGTCGTCCTGGCTGGCAGATGCAACCCCCCAGCAAGTGCATACTTTTGTCCAGAGCTGCTGAGGCAATCCCCTAGGCCCATGGGTCTTCAAGGCCTTCCAGCGCCTGGCTCTCTCTGACTGCTGCCTGAGCGAGGCGCTGAAGTGCCTTCGACAATCAAGCCTTGCTGCGAGCGAGGAGGAATGGATGCAGATTGCAGCTGAAATCCCTCCCTGCACCCCTGCCTTGTGAAACGGGTTTCATGCAACCTTTTATTAGTTTGGCAGCTTTAGTGCCGATAGCTCAAACCCAAGACTTGCCACAAGAATCCATCCTCTCTGGCCCCTGGGTGGGCTGTGAGCGTCTCTCCAGCCCAGGATCTGCTCCCCTGGTGAGACTGGAGAGGGGCACGGTGAGTGGAGTGGGTATGATGGCAATCGTGTTGGAGGCTCCTGTCTGGAGGAAAATAGACCTAGAGGGGGGACATCTGTGAGCCAGAACAGCAGTTGAGTAGGGGAATGTGCTTCCAAGAATATGTGGATGCCCAGGGGGCAAATCTAATTGCTTTTAATCCAATAAAGGAGCGGGGAAACAACAGGAGCTCTGTAGGATGTGGGTGAGTTGGAGGAACAGCTCCTAGTTATTTAGTGCTTTGGACCCGAGCGCTAGGTACCTTCACCCGTTTTTTACAGTGATCCAAAACAAAACGGCAGAGACCCTCTGTTATCAGGCAGGAATTGGTCCCTGAAACAAGGGAGAGAGAAGGGGAAGGATGGTCTTACTCTGCAGACTGCTGCTGCCTAAAATGGACTGTGCTCTGGGCACAAGAGTGTCCTTGCAGCCCAACATCCTCAACAGGGACTTGACCCCTCGATGGAGAGTCCAGTGCGCTGCCAGCTGAGCTGCTTCAGCGTATGGGGTCACCACGCTTGGCCCTGGAGGATGAGCGGTCTGGTGGTCAGAGCAGTGGGTTTGGGGCTAGGGGTCTCTTCTGCAAGCTTCCACGGAGATCTTGTGTGAGTCAACGGGTCTCTGGGCCTGTGTCCCCTGTCATTAATGGCAGCAATAACCCTTGCTTGTCTACTAGAGCGCCAGCTCTTTGGGCCAAGCATGCCCTTTTGGGTGGCTTCAAGTCCAGAGCGGGCCCCAGATGCTACTAAAACTCATGCTTGACACTACTGTTGTGAGTGTGAGTGTGTGTGAACTGTTGGGGCAGAGTAACATGAAGAGGTTAGAAGCCTGGTAGGGGATGCTCCTTCATCCAACATGGAGCTTCCTCTGGTCCTGAGCACAGCAGGATGGGAGGGGACCTGGAAGAGCTCTTTCGTGGCATCCCCCCGGCTTGCCCTTCACCAGGCAGGGTGCTGCATGAGCCTGGGCATGCCATCGCCAGCCCGCTATCTGCTGTGCACACCCTCCCTTTCCATGGTTTTGCCTTTTGACGTGAGTGTCTGCATTTGCTTGTGATTAGAGCGTGAATTATTGCTGTAATTAGCCAGCAGACCCCACCGCCCCATGCTGCTGCTGTTTCTCAGCCTCGAAACTGCCCTTCTCCTCCCTCTCCACCTGGGCCTTGACAGCTGCCAGGGGCTTGGGCATGTTAGCTTGCTGGGCACCTTCTCTCTCTCCTTTTTCTCTCTCTTCCTTTGTTCTGTCTTGCCCTCAGCTGCCCCTTGCCGCTTCCTTATCTTCCCAACGGGGGGAAAAGTGATCACTCCATTTGTTCTGCCTAAAATCACTGTCACTGTGAAGAATGGAAGGAGTAACTGCACTTTCATCAGAGGCTGCTTTCTCCCCCACCCCTGAACTTAAGCCTTTTCCCTCTCTCTTGCTTCCTGGACACTCTCCCATTGATCCAAGGCCCCAGACACATCAACTGGGGTTGGAAGTGACACTTGTGGTGGCTCGGAGAATACCGAGAGGTGGATAATGGATGGCAAAGAGCCGTGCTGCTGGCTCTGGTCAAACTCCGTGCTGAATCAGGCTGAGAACAAAACACAGACCTCGGAGGGCTTGTTGAGTTCCCGGGGGTCATCCCATCTCCTCTTCAAGAACGCAGGCAGTTTCCTGGTTGTAGACAATACTGAAGTGATGGGGTGAGCAGTTGTCAGCGCAAAGAAAGCAAGCAGTAAAACACAGCTTGGGGCAGGCCTCTTTCAGCATGCGGGCCAGCTAACCGCAAGTCTGGGGAGACGTTTTTTGTTTTCTTAAAGCCGCTGCATTAAGAGTCGGATGATTTCTACATGAATCTGTGTTTTCATCTTTTAAAAGGAAGTGTCTCTCCCTTAGAGATGGGAAGAAACGCTTGAAGATGTAACTTGTAAAGGCTTGAAAACCAAAGGCTGATAAAGAACTTGGCAGTTCTACTGCTGAAGAACTGAAGACTTTATGGGGAGCCTATATGCCCGTTGTTATAGGAGTCCTCTTTGGGACCCCTGTACTTAAGCATGCATTTGGGCACTGAGATGATGTGAAAGGTGCCAGCAGTTGTCCCACAGGTGTAGCCAATATTGTTCATAAATTAATATCAGTGGTTTTCTTGGGAACCATGGGTATGTTTGTGTCTTTAGTGGTCTTCCTCACTCAGTGCTAGTCCTGCTCCACTGCATCACAAAGTTGAATGGTGGCCGTAGTGGGGTTTCCTGCCTTGGGAGGGCAGTGAACTCTCTGCAGCCCAAAGAACACAGGGCAACTCCATAGGCAGCTTCAGCCAGCCCTGATGGGTTACACCCCAGGGTACTCAAGGAGCTGGCGAGCATCATAGCCCAGCCCCTGGCACGGGTCTTCGAGAGCTCCTGGCGCTCTGGTGAAGTGCCCGATGACTGGAAGAAGGCTAATGTGGTGCCTATCTTCAAGAAAGGGAGGAGAGTGGATCCAGCAAACTACAGGCCCATTAGCCTGACTTCTATCCTGGGGAAGGTCTTGGAAAAGATTATCAGAGAGGTCATCCTTAACAGACTAGCTGAAGGCAACATCCTGAGGGACAGCCAGCACGGGTTTGTTGCGGGTAGGTCTTGCTTGACCAATCTCATTTCCTTCTATGACCAGGTGACCT
>NW_017728939.1:7863525-7994998 GCF_001723895.1 Crocodylus porosus | reverse complement strand
AGGAAGAATTTCTTTACTGTCCGAGCCCCCAAGGTCTGGAACAACCTGCCACCGGAGGTGGTTCAAGCACCTACATTGAACACCTTCAAGGGAAATTTGGATGCTTATCTTGCTGGGATCCTATGACCCCAGCTGACTTCCTGCCCCTGGGGAAGGGGACTGGACTTGATGATCCCCCAGGGTCCCTTCCAGCCCAAATGTCTATGAAATCTATGAAATTTTGCTGTGCTTTTCTTCCAAGGCTTGGAGAGATTTGCATTATGACAGCAAACCAAATGATGGGGTCTGCAGTACCAAGCCTCTCCTTGTCCTTGGTAAGGACAGAGGTGCATGGATGTCCTGAGCACAGCACACAAAATGTGAATCACCTGGTCGTGTCAAGCCCTGGGTACGTGGCAAGGGTGGTTTGCTTGGAAAGTTTTTGCTGCTGTCTGAGACCCAGGACCATGCTAAAACTCTGGTGCTCCATCCTGGAGGACCATTGGCACAGGCAGGGGCCATCAGCTATGAGGGTTCACTTAATCCTAGACTAGAGCTGGAAGAGGCCACAGGAGATCGTCTGTTCCAGTCGGGCCCATCCCTGTCAAGCGTCTGTCTAGCCTGCTCTCGAGAACATCCAAGGATGGAGATGCCACAGCCTCTCCGGGTCGCCTGCTCCAGTGCTTCACCACCGTCATAGTGAGAAAGTTCTTCCTAATCTCCAGCCTACCTTTCCCTTGCTGCAAATTGAGACTATTGCTCTTTGTCCTGTCCCTGGCAGCCACAGAGAAGAATCTATCTCCATCCTCCAAATAACCACCCATCAGGCATTTGAAGATTGTTATCAAATCTCCCCTCGGTCCTCTCTTCTCCAGACTAAATAATCCCAGTTCTTTCAACCTATTCCTCATAAATTATGTTTCCCAGGCCTCTACTCACTCTTGTGGCTCTCTGCTGGGCTCTTCCCAATCTGCTGGCATCTTCCTTGAAGTGCGTGGCCCAGCACCGGACACTGCTCCAGGGCAGGCCTCGCCAGTGCCAAGGAGTGGGGAAAATCGCTTCCCTTGATTTGCGAGTGACACTTCTGTTAATGCAGGATAGCGTGCTACTCACCATTTTCTTTTTTTAAAATGAGAGCATGCTGGTGGCTCCTACTCGGGTCAGGGGTACTATCTTTGTAGATGGGGAGAAGAGATTTGCCGAGGTCACCCTATGGTAGGATTAGGAGCAGACCCGAGCCCTGCATGCAAGTTTGGGGTTTGTTCTGCACAATGCTGCCTGTCATATCGGTACTCCACTGCCTGCAGCTTTTGAAAGCAATTTCACTCCTGCCGATCTACTGACCACCTGCATCTCTGAGCTACAGCTGGAGAGCTACAGGGCTGCAGGATGTCGCAGGTGAAGCCTGTCGGGGAGCGTCTGTATGGGTGTGTGCGCTGGCGGGGGGAGAGGGGGGAATTTGTCCTTGGCTCCTAATTCAGGGCTTGGTTCCTAGGGCATCATCATGTAAGGACCCTGCATTCTGGTTTTCTCCAGGGCCCTTGTGCAAAGGGGTCCTACCAGAGAGACCTTTGCCCAGCAGGGCCGCCTGTTTGTAGCTGGCGAAGGTGGTTAGTGAAAGGGGGATGAAGACTCCTGGGGTCTATTCCCCACCTTGCCTCTACCTCTCTGCATGAGCTTGGAGCCATATAACCTCACTGCCCTTTGGTTTTGGCACTCACAAAATGGATAGAAGAAAGCTGGTGGTGCACTCGAAACCTAGAGGTTTTAGGGACCACCCCTAATGTTCAAGGATCTCACACCCTTGAAAGAGGGTATTGCAAAGCCTTATGAAGGCAGGCGTGATAGTAAGTACAAAGCCCTGCAAGGAACTAGTGGTTTTTTTCCTCCCCTCCCCTACCCCAGTGTTGGAAGGAAACCCAGTAAAGGCTTTCTTTACCTGCGCGAGAGGTTTAGATATTAAAAGGGGATGCTACCAATGAGACGCCTTTGCTGGGGTGCTGCACGTTAAACGTCTCTGATGTACACAGCTAATGAAGTGTACATGGCGGCTACCACAGCGCCTTGTGCTAGCTGCAGGGACACTGCCTCGGGAAATAACCGGTTACCTCCAGGATGGAAAAACATCCCCTCTGCATAAACCAGGGGGGGAGGGGGACTCCCCGAGAGGTTAATTTAACCCTGTCATGGTGTAACACAGCTGTAATTAGGCTTGCCGTCACCGTGCCAGCCATGGCTCTGTCAGGCAGCGTTAACACAGGCCGTTAATTATCGGTTGGTGTGAGCATCCGCGCGCTGCGTGCTGCCAAGCGGGGCGCTTGGTGCAGGTGCGAGAGAGCCCAAGGCTGTAATTTGGGGATCTCGTGCTGAAGGGGAGCATTGGAAAAGCACCTCCCCAGAACAGAGCTGGCAGGGAGGGCGGGAGCTGGCTGTCTTCGTGGGGGCCTGGGCTGGCGCGCCAGACACTTCAATGCCTTGCTTCAAAATCAGGATCGTGGCCGTCTTCCCTTCCCACCGCGCCTTGTTTTCTCTCTGTTGATGTTGGAACCAATGTCCGCTCTGGACAGTGTGCGCCCTCCAAATCTCGGGAAAGACTGGGTAACCTCGGGAGAAGAAACGTCATCTGTGGGAGGTTAGGAGAATACCCCCCATGTGCCCAAGGATGCCTGCAGGCTGGCCAGTGATGGTTTGGGGGCAGATCGCAAATGGTCTGTTGCCCCCACGCTGCGGTTTGTCTGAGTTGTGCCCTAGGCAGCCGGATCCTGTAGCCCTGCAGTCTGTTTGGGTGTCTGCGTGGCAGGTATGGCCAAGGTGGAGGGCGGACGAGACGGCCCCTGTTATTCTCTGCTTGTGACTGGGATCATCTGGGTGGTAGCAGAATAAAGGGACGTTGGGGCAGGAGGAGGAAAATCCACTTGAGATGGGGTCTGGCCATAGGCCACAGAAGATCAGCTGGAATGAGCGTTTTAGCCTTTTTTTTGAGCTAACAGGTCTGGTGCAAAGTGACTCTTCCCTGTTTGAAAGCCCTTGTTACTTGCTGTACAGTTTGGGTAGTTGCAATAGTGGGGCGCAGGGATGCATACACCCCTATCTCTGCACTTCTAGCTACACCCTACTTGGATGGCTTTGAGCACAGGGCGTGTGGGTGACACCTCAGGCCTTCGTGACCGTGTCGTCCTCTTGCATGGGTGCCTGGAACGTCTCAGCGACTGCATCTTTTTGAACACCCACGTCCAAACCTGCGTGGCTTGAGCGCGTGCACTTCCACCTCTGCCCTCCTCTGAAAGCTTTTGAATAAGAAACGACGGTGACTCCACTGAAAGGCAAACATAGTGCTTTTATTCCCAAATCCACTCTCGAGCCGGCTCTGGTTTTCAGCGCAATTGTGTCTGGTGTTTGGTAAATGGATTTTTTCTCAAGGTTCACTCCTGCAGAAGCTAAGGCTTTCAGGGGCTTTTGCAAGCTCATCAAGCGTGCTGCAGCCCTGACCTTGGAGACAGCCTCCCCTGCAATGTGCTGGGCCGTGTTTGCATGCACCCCTGCCCCAGAGATCTTAAATTTTGACTTCTCCAAGACCAGGAGATGGGGCAAAACAGTGGCCTGGGCAGCTTCCTGAGGCCACAGGGTAGGTTCAGTGGCTGGATCAGGGCCTAGCTGTTCTGATGACCACCCCAGCTCCCCATCCCTCGGGCCTTGCTGGCTTTGGGACAGCTGGAAGGGAGTACAAGGTAGGGACCTTCCAGGGAGGGGGACTGCACAGAGATGATGACTGGAGTGGGTGGAGGAAAGGCTGGGCTAGGTCTCCAAAGTAGCTGCTCTTCGAAGGACCTGGACAATGCCAGCGATCTGATACCCCACAGGAAGGGTCTTGCTAGCAGCTGGGGGACCGTTTAAAAATCTTGACAACTATTTGCTTCTGCCCTCTGGTTTTCACTCCTTGCTGTGGGAAACCTCAAGGTTTGGGTGGATGAGGAGGGAGGACTATATACTGATTAAGTGGATGAAGACAAAGAAGGGGAAAACTCAGTATCAGCAGATCTTGGACAGTTTCTGCTCGAAACGTCCACGATTTGGGGGAGGGAGTGGTAATGGAGCAGGGGCGGGCAATTATTTCGGGCGGAGGGCCGCTTATTGAGTTTTGGCAAGCCATCGAGCGCCGCATGGCAGGCAGCCGGGGCAGATAAATACTAGTTTTCTAAACTTTTTTAGGGTCCCCGCGCGCCCGATAGACTGGCCTGGCGGTGTCCGGCCCGCGAGCCGCAGCTTGCCCACCCCTATAATAGAGCCATTGGGCTTGGATGTGCGGAGCTCCTGACTGCCTCGTGTTATCACCCCCACCCAGCAGCAGTGAGCTACTTCTTTCCACAACGTGGGAAGAAACAGTTGCTGCACCTTCCTGGAAAGAGCGGTTCTCGACTTCCAGGTAGCAGCTGTGCTGCAGAGCTGGGCCAAGCCCTTTGCGTGAGCAGAGAAAAACTCTGTCGTAGCTCCTGGGTTCTGGAGGCAAAGTGAGGAGAGCATTTTCCAAGCCAGGATATGGATTACTTTGAAGCTACCCCAACCACCCAAGAAAGCAGAGATGAATATGTCAAATGCTGGCAGCCCCTCTGCTAGAGCGATGCTGGCAGGCACCGTGGTAATGGAGAGCCCAGGCCGTAAGCAAGCCCGCTGCAGGAATAAATTACCTCCGGCTTCTGTGCATCAGGCCCCGTGCCACGGAGAGAGGCTGGCGTCTCGAAGGCAGGAGTAAGACCAAAATGAACCCTGTGCCAAGCCGTAAGTAAGTAATGGCAGGCACTTGTAACAGCCAAGGGCTTCCCGGAAGGCTGGGGATTTTTTTTTTTATTGCTTCTGCTGGGATTGTTCATGTTCTTGTCTCTTCTTCTTTGTCTCGTTCCTACTCTGTCTTCTCCAAATGCCACTGACAAGCGGCACCCGGGGAAGAGCGAAGAAAGCGAACATCTTCCCCCCCTCTGCCACCGTCATCGCTCCCTCCCCCAGCTTGTTCAAACAGGGCAATAATTCAACTTTACAAACATTTTTTTCCTCTGGTAATCTGGAAAGCAGAAGGTGAAACTGCTTCACTTGCCTTCACCCCCCTTGGCCCCATCTCATCCTCCCCTCCCTTCCATGCTTGGTGTGACCACAGCTGTCAGCGATGCAGAAAACTCTCTTCCTTCATTCCCATTTTTGCTGAGTTTCCTAAATTTCCCCCCCGTCCCAATTTAATCTGTTGCTCAGCCGGACATACCATGACTCCTGGGTGTGAGGAGGGGTAGGAACCCCAAGGTAGCAACATGGGCATACTAAGCCTACTTGTGAGCTCCTTTTATGATCCGGAGTTATCTCTGGCTAGTGAAAAAACAGCACCTGGGATGCTATATTTAGGAGGAATATAGGGCATGTTTGAGCATTAAAGGCAATTGAATTTTCATAGCTTTCTTCTCTCCGTGCTGCACAGAGATGAGTCTGTCCCTATAGAGATGCTTCCCCCCCTCCTTTTCGGTGCACGTGTTTCTTTTTTTACACGTGCTTTCCCTAGCAGAATGCAGGGGCGAAGGTTGAAAGAGCGCGGCAGTGTTGCTATGCCAGACGCGATGGTGGATGTGTGCAGAGTGTGCGTGTATGTGCACCAGCTCATGCCAGCGGTTTAGACGTGCTGGGACTCCATCCTATGCATCACCTTCAAAGGTCTCTGCATCAGGCCCGGGCAGCTGAGTCTGTTGCTGTGTTTGCGGAGCAAACGTTCCCTGGTTGCGGCATGCCCTGAAGTCATTCTCATGCAAACGCAGGAGTTTCTGGGTATGTGAATGGTGCCTGTCGCTCTCTCCCCTGATGCTCAGCTCTTCTGGGCCAGAAGTTGGAAGCCCTTTATCTGGCTCCTGTGTTCTTGGCAGCCTGGCCTGTCAGCAGCGGTCACAGTCATCTCCTCTCAATGGGGCCCTTTGTTCTTCTGTGCAAGCGAAGGTAAAGTCTTATTATCGCTATTAGCCTAAAAGTACAAAGAGAGGTGACGAGAGAGAAATCGCTAACTCCCTGTTCGCTGAGTCCCTCATCTCCGAAGCAAGGAGACGGGCCCAGCTGGATGGTACAGCAGGCAGGGGATGAGCTGCCAGCCCTGCATAGATCCTGGAAGGGACTGGGCAGCTTCCACGCTTGTTGTGTAAGGAATGGGCCTGCATAGGAGTGTGTGTGTGCGCACACGTAGGGGGGCACACTAGATGCCCGGAGAACAAGCAAGGAAGCAGGACCCAAACCCAGGATTGTTAGCCCTGCTGGCCAGTGCCGACAGACAGGCCGCCGTTGAGGTCGGAGCGAGGGGTGTGCGGTTCACGGCTCGGCGATGCCTCTTCGGCAAACCGTAAATTAGCCAAAAAGTGCCGTTTTGGTGTAGACAAAAGTACCTAGCTGGCTCAACCCAAGCGAGGTAAGTAATCTTAGTTGCAGAGAGGAAAACGAGGGGGACAAGCTTGGAGAAGCCAGATCCTCTTCTTTACTCGTTTGCTTTTTACCGTCATTTTCATCTTTGAAATTGTCTTGGGGGTGAAATGAAAACGAATGAAACTTCTCGTTTTCAAGTCAGCCCCCAGATCTTTGAAGTTGAGTTAAACTGGGCTTTTCCTGCGCTTCCCGCCTACCTCAGGGCCACATGAGAAACCTCGTTGCTCAGTTCCCGCTACCCAGCAGGAACAGGGGTCAGCCGGGCAGATGCTCTGCTCCCCAGGTCCCCGAAGGACCTTTCTTTCCTTGACACCCTCGAGGATTTGGTTGGTCCTTGCTTGGGCTCCACCTTACGCAGTCTGCTCTGTCTGACAACTGCAGATGCTATCTCCGCCTGAAGAAGGGTGTTTGTGCCCGAAAGCTTGCAAAGAAGAATTTTTCCAACTATTTGAGTTGGTCTAATAAAAGGTGTCATATTTGCCCAGAGAACCTGGTCTGCCCATGCCCTTGGAGCAACACGGTTGCCACCAATACTGTCCGTCCTTAGCAATCTGACCTACCCCTCTCCTGTTGCTTCGGGACCTTTTTGTCCCAAGCATCCTGTCCCAGCCCAGCCTCTTTGGGACTGATTAACAATCCCTGATCCCTGCTACGGCTGCCACAATTTGCTGCGGGTGGAGAAGCCAGGACCAAGCAATACCAGAGCTGTGTGAATGAACACCCAGGGCACAGATGTTCCAGCTGTTGGTGAACTGCAGCAAGCATCCAGGCTTGAAGCATCGTGTAGTAGCCATAGGAGTATCAGCCCCTTGTATGCCACGTGGATGAGATCAGTGTCTGGCTACCCCTTCCTTCTCTCTAGGCTGCTGTCTGGAGATGAAACGCATCCATCCAAGTGAAGATAATTGGGTAGTTTGCAAACTGGGGGGCTACTGCTGGGCTCCATCAGCAGTGCGAGGCGCTTGGCAGACAGCCCTGCTGCTGCTGCTGTCTGTCTCTTCGCTCCCCAATGCCGTGCCACTTCCCTCAAGTGGCGCTCCATCAACTTGGCTTACTTTTCCACGCCGCTGAACGGGACATGACGGGTATGGCATACCGGGAAGTGTCTCGGGGAGACGGCAGGCAGCAAGTGAAGGTGGTGAATGGGGCCCCCAGCACTGGAGGCCAGGCTGGAGCTCGGTGGCGTCGGTGGGTCCTCAGTGTCACTGCTGGCTCCTCCAGCTAATTGATTAATTGACCTGTCTGGACTGCTCATCTCCGGAGCTGTTGGGGGCATGTGGAAGCTGTCAAAGCACATAGGCTGCTTGCATAGCAGAGCCCAGCAGCTGCAACGATACCCGTGACCTGGGGGAGCTGCATGGAGTACTTGCCTCGGTCACCAGGCGGGAGACGGATTGTGCAAGGGAGCATGGTGGTGGAGGGGCCTCCGGTCTTCCTTTAATTGCCGTATCTGGAGGCTGACGGTCCTCCTGATCATCCAGGCAGTGCCACTGCTCTGCTCTCAAGGGCTTCTTGTGATGGGGGATCCTCATCACGGCACACGAGGTTTGACCCTGGTCCAGTGCCAGCGGCAGAGGAGGGGACCCAGCTTCTAGCAAGACTGATGCCCTCACCCCGGGAGAACGGGATGCGAGGCCCCAGGGTTTGCAGAGGGGACTGTTCTAGCTGGAAGGGGTCGGGCACCTAGGCCAGACTCAGCCTAAGAGATTCAGAGGTGCCATTTCAGCTCCTTGGAGCCTTTTGCTCAGGAGATCTGGCTTCGGGTCCTACTTCTCTGCCTGCTCCCCAGCTTTGAAGGGGGCTTGGGGATAGGGGGTCTAGTGAAAAACCAGCCCCAGCCTGGCAGAATCCTGCTCTGGCCCTGCAGTGCGGGCGGTGCTCTGTGCCTCGGTTTCCCCTTCAGCTGTAGTGGAGGGGGTCACACCTCTGCTGGGCGGTAGGCCACCGGGAGCTAAAGTGCATGGGTCTAGCTTTTTGCCTGCTTCTTGCTGCCTTAAGTCGTGCGGTCAGACTGGCTCCATGCACACTCCCTTCCTGCTGTCCCCCTGGGAGGGTCGAGTGGGTGGAGTGCCTGCTCTGCCACTGCCTCCCTCTGACCTCCAGCAAGTCCCGGTCTCACGCCCCTGTCTGTGACATGGCGGCGATGGGTTATGCTGGGCTGACAACGGTGCTGGGAGTGAGGTGGGCAGTCATGAGGACAACCCCCTAATTCATCCTGTGCTGTCCACTGGCATGCTGTGCCCGAAGAGCCCATGCTCCACTGCAGGGGTCCAGAACGTGGGGCTCTAGGGTGAAGGAAAGCCGGTTTGATTTGCAGCAATGCATGGGGCTGGGGAGTAAATGGGGAGCTTGTGACACTTGAATCTGCTTGGCAGAGGAGAGGAAAAGGGGGATTTGTTGACTGTGGGGTGAGGAGGTGGATCATCTGGCATCCACTGCTGACTTAACAGGTGACTATGGGCAAATCACATGCCTCCGTTTGCCCATCTGTGAAATGGGAATAACGATCGAGACCTCCCGGCTCCTCTTGCTGTGAAGAATGAAGGCTTTGAGGCATGCCCTGTCCTCACAGTGTCTTGGCAGGAGGTAGCAGCTCAGTGCCCATCTTCCTGGGGCAAATTCATCTCTGTGGGTGAGATTTCATGGTGGCCTTTCCACTCCCAGCTGCTTTTCCCCCTCAGAGATACGAGATCCCAAGCAGCGAGGAATGGGGTGTGTGTGCAAGAGCGACACAATGCATCTCCAAAACTGCCCTGTGAATGCTAATAATGGGAAATACAACCGGGATCTCTTCCAAGCTAGCGTCTCTTTCTTTGGAAGCCGTTTAGGCAAAGCGCCTGAAAGCCCCTCTGAATCTGGGCCGCGGCGTGTCCACACTGGGAGCTCCAGGACTGCAAGCGGGGAGCTTTCCCTGAGTGGCTGGGGGCCTCCTTGCCGGTGTGGGGAGCTGCACATCCATCTCATTAACCTGTCCTTGGCAGGGGTATGGCAAGGCATCTTTGCCCCAGCAGGGAACTGTTGTCAGAGGCTTGGTGCCCGGGCCTGAAACCAGGCTTTTCAAAGAGCAATTCGGTGGATTGTGATTGCTCTCAGCAGTGGTCCTTGTTTCTCAGGAGCAAGTCGCAAGGCCGCTCCAATCTGTCGTCCGGCTGCAGAGTGTTGCATGCTAGTGCCTTGGCCTGATTTTTGGGGCAGGGGCTGGGGGACCAATGACTGGCAACAAACCAGCAGCCTGATCCTGCCGGGGACTCAGGACCCAGGGACTCGGATGCAGCTAGAGAAGGCCTGGCACCTCCGTGCCCAGACTGCAGCACAGCAGGGGTGGCAGTGACTTCTCTGCCTTAGCAGACCAGATCACACGGCCGAGACTGGAGATGAACAAGGGAAGACCCAACCTCGGTGCATGCCGGTGCTGGGGAGCCGGGACTTGATGTCGTGCATTCAGTCGAAACCGATGCTACGATCTCGAGGTCGTGCTTTCCCCCTCCGCGCTGCTGGTTCTGCTGCGCGTCGCAAATACGGCAGCTGGCTCCATCCACGAGAGCATAATATCCCGGTGTCCCCCGTTTCCTCCGGGTTCCCAGACCTATAGGAAATCTTCAGTGCTGCAGGGTGCCCGCTACATGCTCGAGGCTGCTCGCTCTCACTGGCAAAGGTGCTTCTGGAGTCAGCGATCAGTGGATCAGGCCCTGCAGTCAATGAGCGGAGGCTCCAGGGAGCGCGCCAGCTTTCCGATTTGGGTCCCGGGTCCGCCTTTCCAGATGCAAGAGGCAGCTTTGCTACTGTTGCCCTGGCCTTTAACCTTCCAGCGAGGCTGTTTGGTTCCCATCTCGGCATCTGCCTCGACGGGACAGGGGCGCTTCTCTCGAGTGCGCTCTTAACGGCGAATGCAGGTGCCGTTGGTTGGGGTATTAACTATAAAGAGCTGATTAAGTGCAATGAAAACTGTGTCAGCTTCTTGTCACTGAAGAGAATGCATCAGGGCTGGGGATTAGAGTCTTCCTGACAGCTGGGGATTGCAAGGAGACAGCCGATCAATCATTAGAGGAGATGGGAGAGAGGAAAGCTTCTCTTACCAGAGCCTGCCATTTTGCAAACAGCAGCAGTACCAGAGGGGGGAAAACCACACAAAGTAAGTACAGATCAAAGCGGATGAGCCTTGTTGAGCTGAGAGGGGAAGTAAAAAGAGAATATAGCCCAGACCGGCAAAACAAAGTGTGCCTCAGTTTCCCCATTGGCAAAGGGAGGGGAAGAGGCTACCGCAAGATTGTATGGCAAGCCAGCAACAGGTCTAGCGATATGGCTCTTCGCGGAGGGACTCTTTTGGGCTTCCCCCGCATTTCTTCCCTAAGGGCTGGCTCTCAGCTGTTCCTAAAAATCAGGCCTCTTTCATGGCCCAGATACTAAATCATTCAAAATAATTAGTGTCAATGAATCCTTGGGCTGGGGTTGTGGCCCTCTCAGTCCATGCTCCTCTTGCCTATAATCATAGTTTCACAGTTTCTAGGGTCGGAAGGGACCTGGGCAGATCATCGAGTCCGACCCCCTGCCATGGCAGGAAAGAGAACTGGGGTCAAACGACCCCGGCAAGGTGACTGTCGAGTCTGATCTTAAACACCCCCAGGGTAGGAGCCAGCACCACTTCTCTTGGAAGCTGGGTCCAGATCCTAGCTGCCCTGACCATGAAGTCGCACCTCCTGATGTCTAGTCTGAATCTCCCCTCTGCCAGCTTGTGACCGGTATTTCTAGTCACCCCTGGCGGTGCTCGGGGGAACAGGGATCCCCCAGTGCCTGCTGATCCCCTCGGACTAGTCTGTAACAGGCCACGAGATCCCCCCTCAGCCTTCTCTTGTGGAGGCTGAATGGTTAAGGTCCCGTCACCTCTCCTCGTAGGGCCTGCCCTGCTGCCCCCTGATCATGCGAGTGGCCTCCCCTGGGCCCTCTCCGTGTTGTCCACATCTCTCCTGAAGTGCGGCGCCCAGAACTGGACGCAGTGCTCCAGCTGCGGCCTGACCAGTGCCGCGTAGAGGGGGAGGATCACCTCCCTGGACCGGCTCGAGATGCATCTGTGGGTGCATGACAAGGTGCAGTTGGCCTTCCTGACCGTGTCCCCACACTGCCGGCTCATGTTCATCTTGGCATCAATGATGACTCCAAGATCCTTTTCTGCCTCTGCCCTGATGAGAAGGGAGTTCCCCAGCCTGGAGGTATGGTGCTAGTTGTTCCTCCTCGGGTGCAGCACCTTGCACTTGTCTGTGTTGAATCCCATCCTGTTCTCATCCGCCCACCCCTGTAACCTGTCCAGGTCCGATTGCAGCCTATTCCTCTCTTTTAACATGCCCACGTCCCCCCACATCTTAGTGTCATCAGCAAATGTGAACAGGTGCTTTTTACCCCCTTGTCCAAATCACGGATGAAGATGTTGAACAGTGCGGGCCCGAGGCCCGAGCCCTGGGGGACCCCGCTGCCCACATCCCTCCAGGTCGGACACGACACGTCTGCCACCGCTCCCTGGGTGCGGCCCTCCAGCCAGCTGGTGACACATCTGTCTCGGTGGGTGTCGACACCACAGCCCCCAGTTTCTTAATGAGAGACCGTGTCGAAGGCCTTCTGAAAGTCCAGGAAGACGATGTCCACTGCTTCCCCCGCGTCTAAGGATTTGGTGACCTGGTCGTAAAAGGCCACCAGGTTGGTCTGACAGGACCTGCCACTAATGAACCCGTGTTGGTTGCCCCGAGCATGATCTCCCCCACTCGCGGACATGCGCCAGGATGATTCTCTCAAAAAGCTTGCCCAGGATCGAGGTAAGACTAACTGGCCTATAGTTCCCCGGGTCCTCCCTCCTCCCCTTTCTGAAGATGGGAACCACACTGGCCCTCTTCCAGTCCTCTGGCCCCACACCAGAGCACCACGAGTGCTCGTACAGCCGTGCCAGGGGTCCCGCAATGACCGCAGCCAATTCCCTCAGCCCTTAGGGGTGGAGATCGTCCGGACCAGCTGATTTAAATACATCCAGTCCCTCCAGACGTTCCCTGACTAGATCCTCCCTGTCCCTAGGCCTAGGGGTGCCTCCCCTGGGATCTTCATGCCTTGGATATAAATACTGTATTTCCTCCCATATAACCATTCCAGAGTAGGATGCTCACCTTGCTTTTGAAAGGCAGAACGAAGGGGGGGAATGATCTTTCCCCGCAATAAGTAATGGAGTAGCAGTTGCTTGGAAGCCAAGTCTACTCATCATTATTTTGCTCCCTGTGGATCATGTGCAGACTTTACTTTTGCTTCCATGTGGTAAGCAGTAGAAACCGCCATTACTGTATTTTCTGGCATATAATGCACACTCTGGTTTCCAGCAGATGGTTTTGGGGGGTAAAAAGTCTGTGTTGTATGCAGGAAAATATAGGACTAAGGATGGGCCCTGGGGGAAGCTCCAACTTTCTTACAACCTGCAGTGAAGCTCTAAGCCTGTGTCTGGCCCAGAAGAAGCCAAACACGGTCTGCTTCTCGGAGGTGGGAGAAGGAGCCTGCTTTTGTTTTAAGCACAGATTAGATGCTGCAGTGGCATAAAGAGGAAAGCTACCTGCCATCATGCAGAAATGCAAGGCTTAAGGATCACGTGTTTGGATAGGGCCCCTCTTCTTGCTGGCAATGCAGATGCCACAGGAGTAAAGCAGCAAGGTCTGAGAGGTGGGGAGTGTTTCTGTTGTGGGGTTTGCTACCCTCCAGGGTTGAGAGAGCTGCGGCAGACCCTGAGATTGCCTTTAAAAAGTTCTTGTGGGTTGTCCCTGCCTCTTGATCTTTAAAGACCAGGCTATACATGTGTCTCTAACTTCAGTTGGCAGCTCTTTGGCCAGGCCCCTCTTCTATTTCTACACAGCACCTAACACCATGGGTCTATACAGGACCTAACACATCTTAGCCCAGGACTCCAGCTTTTAGCTGTTTCTGCAATAACAACAGTGTTCAAGCTTCTCTGTCTGTATCTGCAGGGGCTTTTTAATAAAAGCCAAGTGCATAATCGCCTGGCTTCGGGAGCTGGAGATGGGAGGAGAACATGAAATACTGCAGAGCGTGTGTGTTTGTACATAGTCCTCTGTGTCTGAACAGTGCCAAGTACACCTGGGCTCGTGACCCCGGTTGGGGTGGGTGAGCGCTCGTGTAATAAATAATTGACGGGGGGAAGCCTGCTCCGAGGGGAAGGGAAAACCGGTCAGCGCGTCCAAGCGGAGTGAAGTGTGCAAAGGGAAAAGGGGGAGTGCGGGAGAAGCAAACGGCTCTGAGAGTGAAGGTCTGCACTTGCATATTAACGTGATGAGATGAGGCTGCATAAAACATAACCTCTGGGTCTGGCTGAAACTCTGGCCCTCGGAGCCAAGCGGATCTGGAGTGGAGCTTTCCTGCTGCTTTGGGGGCTGCTCTTAAAATTCAGCTCGCCACCGGGGTTCGGAGCAAGGTAGGAGCTCTGATCCGTTTCCCCCCAGCCCCAGGTGCAAAAGGCTGTATGATCTTGGGGTCGGTATTAATGACATTAGTGTCTGCCAACGCATAAAAGACTCGTGAGCTTGGAGGCGCCAGGAAAAGTGGGTCTTGAATGGGGGTGGTAAGTACAGCAAAGCAAGGCTGGCAACCCAGGGAAGGATTACCCTGGTGCCAGGGCACTGAACAGCTCCTGGGGAGTGCTGGATTCCACGCTGCGCCACCGCCTTGCTGTGTGACCTTGGGCACCTCACTTTGTCTCTGAAGAATGTGAGCCGGAGAAATTGGACACAGATGGTTCAAGTGTTTAAATAGCTCAAAAAAAAAAAACTAAGTAGGGGAGCTTAGGCGGGGAACAAGATTCCTGCATTGCCCATTGAAATCAATGGGAAGAGTCCCCTGCACTTTGCAGAAATCCCACTTGCTGCCTGGGCGAGGGACCCCGTTCCTTGAACTCCGACTCGGAGATTCCCCCGAGAGGCAGCCTGGGTAGGTACCTGGGTTAATGGCCCAGTGCAGACAAAGTGGCCTGTGGAATATAAATGAACAGGAGGAATTGCTGGGGACGGCAGATTTTTACTTCTGGTATAAATAAATGTAAAATGGTCGTACACTCGACGGGGACTAGCCGCTTCTCCTCTCTCCCTTGGTCAATTAATTTAATGGTTTTATGATTGCACGGAGATTATCTAGGAGATACATAATCTATAGCGAGTGGTATAGATGGGGCTATAGATAGAAACAGGAGGCTAAAAAAAGCCTCCTCAGAGTACACGCTTCTTGGGTCTTTGAAACAAAGGAGGAAAAACTCATTGGAGGCCTTTCAAGAAGGGCTAATGGGGGTTTGGAGTCCAATCGACGCATTGCAATGCGTGAGAGAGCCTCCATCATTTACGCTGTGCTGGAGAAATGGAAGGGGAATCAATTGAGGTTTTAACAGGATGCAACTTGAGAGATGAATGAGGAGAGGGGGCTCTCCAAGGCAAGCGATGTGGTTGGAGATGGAGAAAATAAAGAACTGGCCTGCTACTGCCATTGGGCAGTGGTGCCTCTTGGGTGAGGGGACCCAATCTGGAGGACTTGGCCTGCCACCCAGTCCTGATAATCCGGTACCTCCACGGGGCAGGGAAGAGCCCCGTGCAGAGATTAATGGGATGTTAAAGGGACACGTCTCCAGGTGTGGCAGGGCGGGTAGGAGGATGCTCGGGGAAGGAAGGAACCCGCGAGGGGTCGTGAGCGTGTGGGTGCCGCAGCGCTCGGCTCGGCGATTAGATGCTGACGAAGTGGTGATAGGAGAGAGCTCCAGCTCCGGGAGGAGGGGATGGCAACTCTGAATCCTGGGGGACACTGGGTTTGAACTGACAGCCCACGGCGAGAGGAGTTTTGCGGTCCTTGGAGCGGGGCGGATGCTTAGGAACAAAATAAAACAGCTGATTGTTGAGGCCAGTGAGTGGTGGTCATGGCTGAGGGCACTGAGAGAGCTGGCTGTGTTGAGGGGCTTGGACTGGAGCAACAGGAGAGCCTTTCAGGCCCCGATGGAGGTGCGCTGGCAGAGCGGCGAGGTTGGGAAGCCCAGATCTGCAATAAGAGTGAGACATTGGGTCAGGATGCAGGGGCAAGGGCAGAGGTGCTTGCGTGTGGGTAGGGAAGCCCGTGGCAGGCGTAGCTGGGGCACTGCATGTGTCACCGTCTCTTAACTCTTACGGTCTCTGATCTCCTCTCCAGAGGGTCCTCATGTGCCCTCCTGAGTCTCCCCCACGCGTCTCAGTGGAGATTCACGATTGATTTCTTGGGCAGTTTGGAAGCCGCGCTATAAAGCGCCAGCAAATAAGCTGTGTGGTCCAGTGATTTTGTACAATAGAAATGCATTACTCCAGAAAGTGAGGCGCCTGCTGAGCAAAACATTCTGCATTGCACAACTCCCCGGGAGCCATTAGTTCCAGTTCTGATTCACCCCCATAACTTCAGAGCCGGGCAGATGCAGCTCCATGCCCACCCAGGACAGCCTGCTCACAGGCCAGGTGCGGCGGTGGGGGGCTGCAGGGGCCGAGCGCAGCCTCGACCCCTTTCTGCTGCATCCCAAGCACCTCTAAACATGGCTTAGCACAGGTCTGCATCCTCCGGGAGGGCTGCATGTTGGACCGGGAGCCTGCTCGAACCTCTCAAAGATGAACCTTCATCAGGGCAAGGACAACAGGCTCTGATCTCCCCTTCTTAACAGCCGGGAGCAAAGATGTGCTATTTAGTGGTGGTGATTTTGAAGCTGCGTAAGGGCCTGTCTGTGGAACCAGGGTATGGGTCAGGTCCTATCTCCGGCTGGGATGTCCCCCACTCGGCCTGCCCTGGCGGAGCTGGTTTTTGCTCTCAGCCCAGTTCCATCTGCGCTATGTCTATCAGTGCAGCTGGCTCCCTGACAAGCTCCGTCCTCATTTTGCATTGCAAAAAGCTCCCCTCTCTTCTCTGTGCTGCCTTTGCTGCTGCTTCTCTTCTGCGCACAGAACAACACTGCTCCATGAGCTAAGGGCATCCCAGTGCGGGCAGGCATCAGCAGCTGTCACAGGTAGAAACAGTGGGTGAGGGATCTGGCTTTGATCTCCACTGTCTCCCTCTCCCTGAGGAGGATGGGGCGAAGTAGAGCCTGGATCCTGAACCCAGGTGGAACCAGCCAGGCCTGGCTCCCTGGCCCGTTTTGCATCCCGAGTCATGCAAGCTTATCTCCAAAGGCAGCCGGTTCTTTGACAGGCCCCAAGGAGCTTGGCTTGGTCTGCTGGGGACACTCCTGGGATCTCGCAAGGCCCCATCCCAGTTGCCTCATGCCCTTGAGCCCTTATTCAAAGTCCCACTGATGGGACTGAGGAAGAGACAGAGCCACTAAGCCCCATCCACTCTGCTCCCCCCCGCCCTTCTCCTGAGGTCCCTGTAGCTGAGTCCCTTCCAGCTGAGCACCGTGATGTCTGGCTGTCACCAGTGAGTTACGCAGGGAGATGGGTCGAATAAATAGACTCCTCTCTCCTTTCCCCAAGCCTTCATCCTGCATCGGTGACTGTGTTGGCTGCTCCTTTCAGTGAAGCACTGGAGGGAACGTGGGTTTCTCCTTGCCGGCTCTGCCGTAGAGTTATTGCCTGGCCTGAGGCTCTTCAGTGAATGCTGCTTTGTCTCGGCATAATGGGCATTGCGCTGATCTTCCCTCCAATTCAGATGGGAGATGCTTTGGGACACGGGCCGTTTCCTGCCCTGCGTGCCTGCGTGCAGTGCCCATCGTAACAGGCATTTGGGCCCATGCTGGTATTGCCACTAATGTTAAATCCCACTTCATATGACCCTTGTAGAGCGGTGATGGAGATGAGCTCGCTACCCAGCTGCGATTGCCTTCCTGGCTAGGCTGGCAGCAGAGTTTTTGGGGCTGAGTGGGATTTGAGGCAGGGCGGAGGGCTGCTTTTGGGAAGATGCCTCTCTCTTTCTCTGGGTCTCTGCAAACCAGGCCAGGTTGGGAGAGGTGCGGTTCCTAGAGGACTACAACCCATCCAGGAACATTTATCAGGTCTGGCTTTAAAGAAGCCCTTCACCACCTGTGTGTGCGTGAGGCCTGGCTACGTGGGGAAGTGCGGGTTACGTGTGCGCTCTGCCACCTCCTCTTTGCTGGCATCCCCCTGCGTGGGCTTCTCTTTTGGCCCTAGGGCTGAACTACAGAAAGCAAGAGCGATGCTAAGGGAGCCATCCCAATGGCTTCCTCAAGGCTTCTGTTGCCTAGGAAACCGTAGTCCTTTGGTACCCCAGTGCCCAGTCGGTTTGGCTGTCTTGAACTAGTTGGATTTAAGAGAACTGCAATTCATTTGTCATCCCGATTCTGTGCCCTATCCCTTTGCAAAGCGATGCTGGCAGTGATGACACAGGTCAGAGCATTAGTTTCTGTGGGAACTGGAGCCAGGTGCCCAGGAGAGGCCTCGGCACAAAGAGAAACGGAGAAGAGCGGCCAACGCTTTGAAATGCAGCGGGCGACTTGTTCCTGAAGAACTGTCCGAGCCTGGTTTCCCTGCTGCTGCACGGTATCATTTGTTCGTGCCCGAGCCACGGGCCTAAGAGGGCATGCAAGGCCTTGCCAGGTGGAGATGACTTATTTGGTTGCCCTGTGTACAGAGGAGAAAGGTTGGAGCTATTGCAGAGGGCTCTGGGGAATCCAGTTCAGTTCTGGCTCTGCCGGGGATTTGCGGTGTAACCTGCGCCAGTCCCTCGGTTTTGGTGCATCAGTTATCCACGTAAAATAAGGATATACGTTTTTGCTTGGTCCTTGAGTCCTGTGACTGTTGTGCTTGCTCGGCGCAGGACTTTTTAAACGGGAAGGGCTTTGAGTCTCTGCATCCATGCAGGGGGGCTCTGACCTCAGCTGGCCTGGGCACAACATCTGGCGTAACAGGACTTTACACTGGCTTTAAACAAAATCAGGTATGTGCTATCCAGCCCTGCACCGGTGGAATTGACTCAACTGGTGTAAAACTACTCCGGTGTAAGCTGCCCTCTGGCAGATGTGTCCTCTGCCCACAGATCATTTGGAGGTAGCTCCTTGATCAAGACCAGCTAGCTACAGCTTTATGCCTCACCACCGACTGCTGGGGCTCTGTCGCAGGGGCAGCTCCATGCAGCAGGCCGCGGCAACCACATCAAGCCCTCCCCCGCCTTGCAACTCCGGCGTGTGCGCACGTGTGAATCGGCACGGGCACGTGTGCACTTGTGCACGTGTTGGGTGCATGGGGACGCGTGCCCATGCAAATGCGTGTTCTGCCAGGATGGGTGTGGATGCCTAGGAGTGCATGCGTGTCAGGTCTGTCTGCTATGAATCCCAGCGCAGTTTGAAACCAGAATAAATTGCACTGGTATAAAGGTGTTGTGTGTCCAGGCCCAAAGAGTAGGGAAGAGACAGCCCCAAACCTTTCCTCTCTCTATTTTTTCCCCTTTTTCCCTCTGCTTATTCATTCTCCTATTGCCTCTGCTTGCACTTCTCTCTCGCTCTTTGTCTCTCCATGTACTGCACCTGTCTTTATTACCCTTTTCTGCCATTTGAGCCCCACTGATGGCTGCTGGCACCTACGTTTTGCTAAACGTTCTCTCATTGCTTTTTCCCTTTTGGGATAACCCATCAAAGCCGACTTTGCGTCCCCACCCCTGGTGGCTGGGTAGATGGATGGAAATGTTCAGTCTTTCAGGATGCTGACACAGTGACTTTGAGAGCAAGTATGGCATTTATTAGAGCAGAGGTGTTCTCTCCTCCCCAGTTGCATGATTGTATCTGTGGTCTTGCCTTGCAAAATTGTCCCCATGAGAGGGAATGCCAAATGCAGCGGATTGTGAAACCAAGGTCCCCCCCACCGCCCTCAAGCAAGTTGTTGTACAAAACCCCTTGCTGTTGCAGAACAAACCAACAACCCAGCTTCCACACAGCTCAGGTCTCAACTTCGTCTAGCAGGGGCCAGGCCGTGTCTCAAATGCTATAGCCTTCTAGGGGCTAAATAGTTATGTTGCCATTGCAGCAATCTTGAAAAGAGGAGCAGGGTGGGAAGGAAATTCAGAGGCACAACAGGAGAGATGCAGACGGGGGGCGGAAGGAGAGGGCAAGGGAGTCGGGGGAAGCGCGCTGTTGCAGAAATAGCAGTGGTCCCAAAGGGAAGACTTGGAGCCCATTGGGTGGTGATGGCTGTGTCTTAACAGCAAATTATGCTTGCACCCAAAATCCCGGGCCTGGCTCCTCCAGTGGGCATCTGCAGGAAGAGCTGAGCCCCTGTGCCACGCTGGCCGTGTTCTAGCTGTGACCTGAGTATCCATGATGCCCTATTGATGTTCCCGGACTTGGAGTCCTGATGTGACTCATGGCTCGGGGAAATATATCTAGGTGTGCAACCGGGCTTTGCCCAGACTGAGGTTGAGTGCTAGGGCCAGGAACAGCAAGGGCAGGTCCCACTTCAAGCTGACCCCCAGAGGTCTCCTAGAGAGGTCCCATTGCACTACATCCCCACCCCCAGCTCCGTCTTACCAGACATCCCCTGTGATCAATGCTGGCGCCATGTAGCACCCACTGCTGCCCCAGCCCTAGCTGCTCTGAACAATCCCATCAAATTATGTTACGTAGAGAGGTTTTTTGTTTTTTTTTTACTTGGGCCGGTTTCTATTTGGCCTTGATCCTCCCAGGCGTTGAGTGCTTGCCACCCGCCTTCCTCCAGAAGGTGCTGCAGTTCTCAAAACCGGTCCTTGCTTTCATCTGCCATGGGCATGGGGCTGTGGTTGAACCCAGGTGTCCAGGTGAAGGAAGCCAGTCCATTCGTGTATCGCTCCACTGGTCCGAACACTGCATGTTTTGGGAAAGCCAAGCCCTCGGAAGCGCCTGCACGTGATCTCCCGCGGGGCGAGATCTGGAGGTGACCCCGTCTTGTGTTCTGGGTTCCCACCGCCAGGCCTGATCCCCCGCACCTGCATCCTCATTGCCACAGCAGCCCCCACTCTCCCAGCCCCTAGGCCCTGACGGCTGCTTTTCCTCCCACATTTGGCTCTCTGAAGACCGTACCTTTGGAGCCAGGCAGCGTGGGGCAAGGTGGCCATCAAGGCGGGAGCGCCCAATGCATTGTGAAGGCTGCAATGGCTGCGCCTGCCATTAAGGCTTATATCGCTATCATGTTAGAGTCTCCGGAGGCAGCGAGCCACAGATTGACTTTGACAAACACTGCACAGAAATTGCGTCTCGGCGAATGTAAATTATTCAACAGTTTCCAGGGGAAAATGCTCCTTGACAATGCGCTGGGAGCGATGTATTTTAACACCCTGTCACATCCTGCCGCTTGCTACAGCTGCGTTGGAAGAAGCCCTCCCCAACTGCTGCTGCCCTCCCCCCGCCTTGCAACTCCGGCATGTGCACGCGTGTGCATTGGTGCGGGCATGTGCGCACTTGTGCACGTGTTGGGTGCATGGGGACGCATGCCCATGCAAATGCGTGTTCTGCCAGGATGGGTGTGGATGCCTAGGAGTGCATGTGTGTCAGTGTATGTGTGTTAACAACCCTGCCTTCATGTGTGTCTGGGCACGTGTCCTGCATGTGGAAGAAGTGCTCCACTCATCAGCCTCTCTGTGGGGCTGCACTGGGAGCCTGGAGAGGGGAAAGCAGCGGGAAGACTCTCTTGGTGCAGCCAGCGTGTGTGCACAGAGGAGTCACTCTCTGCTTTGCTGCCTTTAGCTTCGCCCTTCCTCTCTGCTTTTTGTCACCTGGGATATTCTAGCCATTTCGCAGAGCTTCGCCTGGGGCAGGTCAGAGGCAGGAAGAGTCAGGCTGCAATACAGAGGAAGACGGAGAAAGCTGAGGAACGAGACGTGGTCTGGGTGCTGGACTAGGGCAGGGGGTCTGTGCTGGTGGGGGGGGGTGTTGCACGAACCTCCATCAGACTCCTTATGTGCAAGCGGAGCGTGTGAGGAAAGAACCCCTCACCCTGTGCACGTGCTCGTGAACGGGTTGCCCGTCCCCCTTGCACGGGGTAAGCTCGGTGCCAGTACCATCCACTTAAGCAACGATGAGAGCTGCGCGCTTTCCTGCCTGCAGAACCTGGCTCAGGCTGCCTTTGAGCAGCCCCTTTCCTATTACCCAGAGCTGAGCCTTTAGTTCATGCTCTCCATAATCTTCAGGTCCTAGTTGGGGAGGTTTCACAACCCCCTGACACACGCACTTCCTATAAGTCAATGATCCCTCTCTATTTGCCCTTAAACATTTTTGCATGTAGTGTTAGACCCCAGAGTGAGGGAGGATTAGATTAGGTTTGGTTCATAGTTTAGGTGGACCCTGGAGGTTGGGATAATCCTGAAATTAATATTTGCATTAGCGTGTAAGTAGGAATTGGCAGTGGTCTGGGTTCAGGTATGGAACAACTGGGAGACCTAATCTTTGACCTGCTTTACAGGCAGTTACATCTTGTAGAAAGGCCGGGTATCGGCTGCGGTGCCGTTTGCTGCAGATGAGCAAGATCATCAGTAAAGCTGTTCCCTGCTGCTGTAAGCCTCTCTGGCTGCATTATTTCTGGTTTATACCTCGCAGGCAACCAAAAGCTTTACGTAGTGCCATCGTATGCATGTCTGTGCTGGAGCAGCACTGCAAACTTGGTGCAGAGCAAAGCAATCCAGCATGTTGTTCACTTAACCCTATATAGGAGCCCAAGAATGAGAAGTAACTGCAGGGGCAGCAGAACTTGGGGAATAGTCCTGGACATCTGCAGAGCTGGTGGGGAACAGCTGAGATGAAATCCAGGGGAGACGATAAATGCCTCTTCTCCACTCTCTCTGCCCCTCACCTCTCTGAGACCAGAGCATCTGCCCCAACGGCCGGGGGCTTTGCAACCTGCGGGGATCAAGCTGAAGGCTGCCTAAGACAGAGAAAAGGAAATGATTTAAGGGGAAGGTATTTTGAGCCGATTCCTTCTGGAGATGCCATTTAAACAGATGGAGGGAGTGAAACCAGTAAAGCAGCCGGTGTTGTCTGAGGGGGATGTGATAGTAATGAGAATATGGAAATGTTGCGCTGCCTGCTTCTTCCTCTGCCGAATGCTGCGAGGGAGCCGGTGCCCTCCGAGATCTTAATAAAACAACAGTCTGCGGCCGTTGACCCAGATCCAACTGTTCGTACAAATGCTACCAACCCTTTGGAGATGCCAGGAGCTGCTTTCAAGGCTCATTAGAGTCCTAACAACATCTCAAAAGGGTTGGGGTTTTGTAAGGGGCTAGGGTTTTTGTTTCTCCCTTTGCCAAGGAAACAGGTGCATGCAGTATGTGTTCACACACACACACACACACACACACACACACACACACACACACACGTATATATTATAAAGATAAAATATTCCCTTCTGCAGGCACAGCTGAAGCTGTGTGCATTAGGATTTACATGTCCTGACATGGCATCACTAGTGAGGATGGGAGTCAGGCTGGGGCATCTACAGGAAAGAAAGTGGGGACAAAAAAGAAAAAGAAAGAAAGAAATTGCTTGGCACAGTAAATCATATCTTGAGCTAAGTAATTACAGCCTTGATTTTTATCCTGGCTAGACCTTGCCGGGAGTTCTCCAGTCCCGGTGCCACGTCACGGATCAGCTGCTTCACAGGAAAGCTATTTGTCACTCCCGCAAAATCATTTTTTTAATTAGCGCCGTGGTACGAAGTTTTGACGCCGCATCCGGCAGACCTACGAAATCATTCGACTTCATCAGTTGCAATTATTAATGACTCATCGCGGGGAGGCCGTGCCGGGCCGCAGCTCGTGGTTAGCCATGTTAATTAGCAGCGCGATGCTGTTTTTCATGAGCCGCTTCCGTCGAGCGGAGGTTTCATGCTGCCATGGTGAACAGCTGGAGGGAGGGTGGTGGATCTGGCAGCGGAGGCAAAGTGGAGATACTTGTGCCCACCGATCTGGTAGGTGGGTGGCCTGGAAATGACCGTGAAGGCTTTGCCTAGGACCAGTTTGTGATGCCTTTTCTCCAAACTCATTCCTATTCACTCCAGTGTGGTGGGAGGAGTGTGGGGGCAGACTGGTAGGGTGTTGGGCAATGGCTCTGGTGGTGTGAGTTGAAACGCTGCTCTGCATTCGTGCCAAAGGTTGCCCCCAGTTGATCCACCTGATTGTGGGTTCTGGGGAGTCCGTGGTGGCTGGATGTGCTGCTGTTTCCATTGCTCCCTTGTGTGCCACTGGCTCCAGGGGCTGGGACGTGCTTACCCACACCAGCCCGAGGGGCTACTAGGCATGGCTGCCCGTTCCTTCTAGCGTGGTGGCTGGTGGAGTCCCTCCACGGCACCACAGCAGGTCCAGAAGGATGCCCAGTACTCAAAGCACTGCCTTAAGGTTTGGGCGACCTGCCTGCAGCCCTCTCCTGTGCTGCAGCTTTTCCACACAGCTTCAGGCAAGTCAAGTGGCCCCTCCATGCTCTTTACTCACGGGGATGTTGTGAGGATGAAGATGCTGGGGGCTAGGTAAGAAGCTGTCACGGACAGGCTTTTGGCATCTGTTCTTCCAGCACAGGCTAGAGGTGGACAAGTTGAATCTGGGTTTAGATTTGGGTCCAGGTCTAAATGGCTCAAGAGAGAAGAAGGTAGGATCTGATCCTCCAGACAGGCCTGGCCTGGGCCGGGACGTTGTGGAAGTCTAGGTGTTACCCACGGCACCGTTGCACCCAACACATTTGCAGAGCCAGCAGGAGCTGGAATAAGTCCTGCTAGTTCAGCCCCAAGGGAGACAGAATTGCTAGATCTGGCATGATGGCAGGCCCCTTGGTGGTGTGTGACCAAGAATGAGCCCACTTTGCCCCATGGCAGGGTGGGCAACCCACTGTTTGACTTGTGAACTTTAGCTGTTTGTCCTGAGGTCCCTGGGAGGTGGTGAATGGGGCAGGAGGATGCCATTTTTGCCGTTTCTCTTTGTGTGGGAACCACATTTTCAACCTGGATCTCGGATCCTGGAGTTTACAGTCGAGGGGAAAACCTTGAGGCAAGCAAAGGTGGTCTGGGATCATCTGCTGGCCAAGCCTAGAAAGCATAGCAGTGAGAAGGTATCTGTAAGGGCCATGCCAGACATTCAAATGGAAGCTGGATAGAAACCAGCTATAAAGTTGTTATGCATTTTCAAGCCCTAACTTTGTAGCCGGTTGGCTCTTTTTATAGCTGGGTGGACATTTTTGTGGTGTGATAATTGATTGGCACGTGTGCCCGACCAAATTTCCTGTGTGATATACCATTTAATTGCATAATATATATATAATGTCAGGCAAGGGCCTAAGTTACATCAGAGGGAGGGCAGCACCATACCTAGGCATCAGGTGCTTCCAGGAGAACTGATTTCTTTCCTTGGGTATCCTCCTTTGCATGGCACCAGGGGGTCTTACATGAGCTACTACCCTGGTCCTCTGCCCCAAGAAGATTTTGTCCCCCTCCTCCAGAGCAATAGGGCCCCTCCCATGGTGGGCGATGCCAGCCTTAGTACCGCGAATGTGGCCAGTCCGACCATGCCAATCCCCAATGCTGCTCAATGCCTTGAGATGGGGTGAAGCTAGGGTCTTCCCTGGTGCCGGTGTCTGCCAGGGTGGGTGTGACAGGGCTGGGCTGTGACACCCCCTCTCTTCTTTAGCCCCATGAGCAGGAGTCACAGGGGCTCACTTACAGAGCAGTGGGCTGGGTTGTGCCGTGTAAGAGGCTCTCTGGGCGATGTGCTGGAGGATGCCAACCCCATCCCGCGGCAGTCAGGCCCTCGTGTGTATTGCCTTGGCTCAGCCGGGCACAGATCACCCTCCCCTGCTGATGCCTTCAAGCAGCACCTTGTGGTTTTCTCCTTGGGGTTGCGGCATTAAGGTTTATCTATTAGCAGCTTATAATTAGGCCCTTCAGTGATGCTCCTGCGCTCAGCTGAAGTAGATAAATGCAGACGGTCCGGGAGCTGGGAAGCTGCGGCTTTTGCGGCAGCCTCGCCTGGATATGTGCTTTGCTTTTTGATCAATAACAGCCTGATAAAATTTTCCACCGTGCTTTTCCCATGCAGCGCAGGCTTTGTTTGATTGTTCCCCCCACCTCTCCGCTGCCTCCTTCGTTTGCTCAGTAAAATAGCGTGGAGAAATTCTTGGAGATGCTTGCTGCTGCAGGGCTTGAGCTCTGCCCAGGACTGAGGGGTCTGGAAGGACTTTCCCTTCCCTGGCCCCCATGAGGTCTGGTTATCCCATTACTGCCCACTTTGGGGATCTGTGCACGTGATGCCAGCTGCTGCTGTGGATGGTGGAGCAGGGTGGTGCAATGGTTAGGGCACTGGCCTGGTGGGTAGGAAATCCAGGCTCAGCTCACTGGCCTGCCACAGATGCCCTGTGTGCAACCTTCAGTGGTTCCCTTAGACTTGCAGGGCTTCTGCTTCCCCCCACTAGTATGATGGGGGTAATAGCTCTGCCCTACCCACCCCAAGGTGCCATGAAGGTAAAGCCAGATACACAGAAGGGGGCATGGGATTGTCACAGAGACCTACCAGACTAGCTAGTTCTGCTGGAAGGGGTTTCTAGCTGCACGTTGCATGGCTTTTGCTAGTGTGTGAGTGTGCATGCAAATGTGTGTGTGTTCTCATGCTGCTGATTAGAAACCGGGTGGCCTTGTGGCATGCATTCTCTCTCTGTCTCCTCTAGGCCCCTTTACTGAGACCAGCCCCCAGCAGTCAGGTAGGGTAAGTCTGCAGGTCAAGATGCAGCGCCCTGAAAAGACCCCAAGGTAGCAGCGAAAGGGTGGGCTCCCATGCCACAAGCTAGTGGCGCTCAAGGTGAGGCAGAGATATGTAAGCTCACTCTGGAAATGGAAGCAATATAGCTGCAATGCTGAGTCTGGGCAAATGGGGCCAGTTATCCATGAACCGGGCTCTTGGTGCTGGAGTAAGAGCGTGTAGAGCTGGTCGATCTGCATGGCACTGCCCCTGCACCACATAATGGGCCCTGAATGCCCATGGAGACCGTGTCCTTTGAGGAGAGGCAGGTGCTAGCTACTGGGAGGACCCTCAGGACTCCTGTCTTGCCAGTGACAATCGTTGATTGCTGCCGAATTCAGCGAGGCTGGACCCGTACCCAACGCGTGATGGGCTCTGGCTCCTCATCCACACTTGGATCTCAGTGATCATTATGCCCTATTTGAAACTGCCTTGTTTAGAGGCCTGTTTCTGTCTCTCTTTCCCTGGCCGTGTCTGTCATGTTTCTGCAGACCTGCCTGTGTAGGACTGTGACAGAGAGACGGATGGATCTGTAGGAGCAGGATGGGCAGGCTGCGATCCAGCTGCCCAGGAATGCTCTGACGATCCCGTGAAGATGTGCCAACGAAGCACCGTTTCTGAGACAAGGGCAAAGCAAGAGTCCTCCGACTGCCGATGCTCCCGTGCTAACACAGTCGGATTTTGTATGTGAACGGGTCTAGACAACACACCGTGCGGAAAGCCCAAGGAGTACGGTGCTAGCTAGCCCCAAGCCATGCTTCTTCAGGGCTAGCCAGCTAGCTTGTAGCATCACATACGCCAATTAGGGTTGGACGGGACCTCCAGAGGTCACATCTAGTCCAAGCAGAACCAGCCCAACTACATCATCCCAGCCAGGGCTGTGTCTAGCCGGGTCTTAAAAAGCTTCTGTTTTCATATGGTCACTGTGGTACCTAAAACCTCCTTCAGTCTCCCACAGCCACCAGAGCATCTTGTCCCCACCGCTATCAGCTCCTGCCCAATGAGAAGGTAGCACAGGTGATAACTACTATGGGCAGGTAAAATACCTGTGGGTCCCCTCAGATCTGTGAGGTTTGGGGTTTTTTTTTTGTTTTTCTGGGCAGTTATGAAGCCAAATGCAGCTGCTTAGAGCTGTCTTAGAAGGATTAATTTGGATTCCTTTTGGTCCTGTGGATACCTATCTGCGCTGCTTTCCATCTGCTGTATTATTTCAGCATTTAATTATTTACCGCGGTCTGTGTGGGCGGCTGTACAGAGGCAGTTATTGCTTAATTGAGCTACTTGACTCCAGAGCTGCCAAAATAATAAAAAATGAAACCTTCGCTGACTTCTGTCTTGTGATCGGCAAGACCCAGCCGGCCTGCTGCTGGCACGGAGGACGGGAGAAGAACGGGGATTGATTGCATTGACTGTGCGTTGCGGGTGCCGTGGGCCTGGGCTAGCTGAAAGGCTCCTTGGTAGTCACAGAGCGGGCCGCCGGCTTCTGAGAGGGGCGTATTAGGAGCTGCGATGTACCAGCTGCCCGCAGCCATAGGCTAGCGCTGTGCAAGGCTCTGTTAATACCCCTCGGTCCTAGCCTGCAGCCCCCACTCTGCTGCTCCAGTCCTGCACCCTCTTCCCAAAGTCTTGCCATCACCCCGTAGCCTTCTTGGACTCGACACTTTGCCGCTCCCCGCATGGGTCTCCCCACCCAGCCGTGCTGCTGCTGTCTAATCCCAACCTGCAGCATTTCTTGCTAGTCTGGTCTCCTAAGCACTGTCTAGGATGCCAGTTCGGGCTCTTGCCATAACTGGGGGGCAGGGGGAGATTAACTCAAGTTGCAAAGTCCCAGGCAGCCACTGCTTCTTCCTTCCTGGGGGTGCAGTCTAGAGACCCAGGGCTCTGTCTGCAGACTATATGCTGACCGGTTAGCACTGTACTATTTTCAGACAAGCCCTTTGTTTGATCAATATGAGCCTAGCCAAAAGTATTATTCTGGGCTGCTTCCCCATGTCTTGGGGTGTGTTTAAGCTCAGCTAATATTCACTAGTTTTGTAGGGGACGGAGGTACTATTGAAAGTGTTAAACAAGAATGACCATTTAAGGCCCAATCTCTGTTTTCTAGGTCAGGGGGGAAAAAGCAGGGGCTGGGCAGTGAGCCCAGGACTGCCTACCAGGGTTGAAGACCTAGCCTCCTACCATTAGGGTACTGGTTACAACTGAGCCTTGGTGAGAGAGGAAGGGCTGTGGTTACCACTAACAGGGGTGGGCAATTATTTTGGGCAGAGGGCCACTTGCTGAGTTTTGGCAAGCCATCGAGGGCCACATGACAGGCAGCCAGGGGCAGATAAATGTTAATTTTCTAAATTTTTTAGGGACCCCGCAGGCCGGATAGAATGGCTTGGCATGCTGCATCCGGCCTGGGGGCCGCATTTTGCCCACCCCTGCACTAACAGCTGTTTGGTGGTGGTGTAAGCAAAGCTGATTGAGTCTCCACTTGCTTTGTAGCGTGACAGGCACCCAGCTCAGGGCAATGATGGATTCAATTGAGAATAACAGAGAAATAATTGATATTTATCTTGCTCTTGCTCCCCTCCCTCCCTCTGTCTGTCTGTCTGTATCGTTCGTGCATCTGTCAATCTGCACCATTTATATGACATCTGTCACTGCATATCTTGGCACCTGTCACTGTGGATCTAGCTGATTAATTATTATATAATTGGTCTACATGAGAGCGAATAATAAAAACATCAATACCGCTGGTGCTAATTGCAAGCTTGCTGGTCCAGTACAACAGAGAGACCAAACAGGTTATGGAGACAGTGCTGTGCCCTCCAAGTGGGGAGGCAGCGGGCACTGCATTGGGTATTCATTAGTGCTCGCACTATTCTTCTGAGGCCTTGGGGTGAAAGCCACGGCAGGAAGGTTATTATCAGCCCTCGTCCGTGGGCTGTGAGCAATTTCCCTTCATTATGCCCTAAACTTTGTGTTATGCCTGGCATGGTTGAGCAAAGGCTGATGTGAGATGCTGCTTGGATGGGCTGGAGGAGTACAGCAGGGGGGTGCTGAAGGCACTTGCAAAGGAGCAGCGGGAATCGACTCCCTGGCCCAAATAGCTGGAGAGCCACTGACGGCTGGGGGCAACTCTGAGTCCAAAGTGGGGCTTGACTTCGTGCCTTGGAGGGGTACTGAAACCCCACCTTCCCCCACACTCGAGTTTTTCATAGATTTCATAGACATCAGGGCTGGAAGGGACCTCGGAAGATCATCGAGTCCAGGCCCCGGCCCAAAGGGCAGGAAGTCAGCTGTGGTCATAGGATCCCAGCAAGATAAGCATCCAAGTTGAGTGGGTTGGATGCACAAGTCCTGCTACCTGGAGAGGAAAATGCTCAGAGAACAGAGCTTGGGGCATCCACTGCTGCAGACGTATTTGCAAAGTGTTGCCAGAAGCATCCCGCCCTCCTCCACCGCTGTTGGACGGTTGTAGTGCGGTGGGACCTGCCGCAGGTGCTGGCTAGACAGGTCCTGCTTCACAGAGCTCCAGGCCCGGGAACAGGTCCCGTGTTGAAGAGCTCTGCTTACTGAACCATGGAAGAGGCTCTACTAGGAAGCAAGTTTCATATTTG
Organism: Crocodylus porosus; assembly: GCF_001723895.1. Taxonomy (NCBI): domain Eukaryota; kingdom Metazoa; phylum Chordata; order Crocodylia; family Crocodylidae; genus Crocodylus; species Crocodylus porosus. The sequence continues at coordinate 7,965,254 of NW_017728939.1, read as the reverse complement.
TTAGGGCCTGGAAAGGACCTTACAGATCAGGTCCAGCCCCCCTGCACTTGGGCTGCTTTCTAGTGGGTCCTACAACTTTGTAAGGAAGCCCAGATCTCCTGGGTCCCCTTTTCTAGCAAGGGGGAGGTGTGTGGGTTATGGACTCAGCAGTGGCACTCAGAGGCCAAACTCCTTGGTTTTCTTTCGGGCACCGTGAAAGAGCAGGATCTTCGGATTAAAATGAGGGACTGGCATTTGGGACTCCTGGGACCTTTACTTTGGGGAAGGGGCATTTTGGGGGGGTGGGGAGTAAGGAGTCCTGAGCACGCTTGCCCCACTCAGTAAGGCTTATGAGTAAAAACTGGGTTCTGCTTCCTGTGTCTGGCACTTCTTCGCTGTGACTTTCCCTTTCTGTGCCTCAGTTTCCCCACCTGCACGGCGAGGATTGTGGCACCGACTGGTCGTTGGCCGAGGCTCTACCCACGTGTCTTCACACAGCGCTTTGAGAATGTGGGATGAAAGGCACGGGGTAATTGATGTTATTATTGACTCCAGCAGGACACAGATTTTCATGGAGAAAACATCTGCTTGCTCCTGTGTTACAGAGAGCCCAGAGGAAGAGATGCAGCAGAAGGAGCCGTGGGGGCCACTTGGATGTTTCTCCATAAATGAGCTGGGGACGAGCCAACAGCTTTAACTCTCTGCAGTGGTCAGGCTGTCCTCAGCCCCCTCCCTGTGTTGCGGGGAGTGGGAGGGGGGTAGCCGGCTGGGAAGGTCGGGGAATAAAGTCACAGCAGGCTTTTAGCAGCATCTGAGGGAGGAGAGCGTGTTGGCAAGGGTTTGCGCATATATTGGTGTCTGTAACAATAGAGATGCAGAAGAGGTGTGCGTGCATGTGTGGCAGAATGTGTATGTGCGTGCACATGTACGTGTGTGACTGGGCGTGCGTGGCAGATGGCATGAACGTTTGTGCCTATTGTGCAAGCGAGAAGGGGCCCACTGTGCAGGCATTAGGGAGAATGCATGTGCGTGACGTGTATGTGTGCACGCACCCGCTGCGTGCATGCAATGGGTAACGTGTGTGCCACACGTGTTGGCTATTGGCCAGGCCAGGAAGACCCAAAGTAGGCCAGGCCCAGTTGTGTGCCCCATCTCCTTTGCACTGTCTCCAGCCCGTCACTTTTGGAAGCTCTGATTTATCGGGCCGTTAAACCTGCCAGGACGGCTTGTGCCCTGAGGTAGCAGTTTCTGGTGTGTAAAGAATGGCAGCCATAAATCAGCTCTGCGATGCGCATCTCCACTGGCAGGAAATGACACCAGGACCTTTGCCTTCATTCTCCCCATCAATCACTTGACCTGGCTATCCAGCTTTTGCTTTCCTTCCTCCTTCTGCTTCTCCGTGAGAGTTGGGCCCAGCCAAAGCCTGATGCTCATTAAGCTTTCTGGCTGTGCTGGCTGGCACCAGGTGCCAAGGAGAGTCCTCCTGAGAGAGGGGGACTCCAGGCCAGGGAGGGTGGTGCTGTGTGCATGCGTTGTCCTAGAAAGACTAATCGGAGAGCCCTGCGGCTTGCGTTTGGGTCTTTCATGCAAGGTCCTTCCTGCTCCAGGCAGACATTACAAATCCCATTGCCGGTCCCATAAGACTAGCTCTTTGCTTCGCTGGCCATGCCTCAGTTTTCCCTGCTGCAGCTCTGGCATGCTGTGCCCTGTCCATCTCCTGCTGCCCTCTACCCCGAGAAAGCTGCATTTCAGCAGCACAGACCTTTTCTTCTCCCTTCTTTTTTCATAGGTGTGGCATTCAGTTTGCAAATTGCTCTGGGCTGGGCCTGCCGCTTAGGGATGCAATGCACCAGAAGAGCAGGAGCCCAGAGCTCTGTTTCTGTATGGGGGGTGATACACATGCTGGGGGTAACATGTATGTGTGCACAATGATCCCAGGGGTAACTCTTAAGGGTGTGTTCGTGTCTCCAGCCAGGGCCAGTCAGCCTGCGGCTTCCCCACGGCAGCTTGCATAAGCGCACGCAAACCAGGCATATGAGGTTGCACGTGCTTCGGAGCCAGGAGAGGCTCTGAGAAGCCTGCTCTGTGCTTCTGGTGCTGAGACACGTGCAGCGGTGTTGCGGTAGCAGGGCACGCTTTCAAGGAGTCTAAGCTGGGGGTAGGAGCGCTCCTCCTCCTGCCAGAGGGCTCCCGGATGCGTTACCATGGGGTTAACTGGAACCGATGCTCGGCTCATCTCCCGGCCTCACCTCTCACTCGCTTCGAACCAGAGCGTAGGATCCAGAAGGCTTATGGGGCCGATGCTTCCAGACACCTTTCGCCAGCCCAGCCCCAGCCGGCAGGAGCCAACTTACCTTCACCTATACGGTAAAGGCTCTGGCTCAGTTGCTTTGTACCCTGTAAAGGGCTGGGGCAGTATGTGGCCTCCTACTGCATCTCTTCCCCCAGCCATCCCCATGCCAAGTGCATGAAGGCAGGAAGAACAAGGCCAGGCTGCCTTGAGCCATCCCGTAGCTTCTGAGCACCCCACTGGCAATGGGCGAGTAAGCTGGAAAGCAACTGGGGCCTCGCACTGTCTTCTCCAGGCAGCTGTGGGATTGGGCCTTCTGGCTGGGAGAGGGAAGAGTGGATCTGATGGCCTCCAAGCTAATGTCTCAGCGGGCAGCTCTCCCTCCCCTCACCGCGGCGGGTTTTGCAAGGATCATTTTGCGCCTGCCAGTGACTGCATCCGAGTTGCTGGGACGCCGGTGCAGGGGCAGCCGGTGCTTCCCAATCAGTGCCGACATCTGCAAAGGCCCCTTGATCATGGACCTCTTCTGTCCGCAGCCACCTTAGGGAGGACTCTGCTTTCAGAGCTGCTGGGTACCCACCAGCCCAGCGCAAGTCAGCAAGTGTGGACGGCGCCCCCGAGGTTAGGCTCGAAGGGGCACAGATGGGCACAGAAAGGCAAGCACCCAAAACCCAAGTGTCGGCTCTCACTAATGGTGTTTGTGTCCATTTGGAGTCGAGAGGACAGGCATGGTGACCCGTGGGGGCCAGATTCAACCTGCAACACTGGAGGCCTCCTAAGGTGGGCATAGGAGCTTCCTCATGCTCCTCTGGTTGTCTCCTAATTTATACCTGGACTGTAAGTACTCTGCGGCTGGGACCGTCTCTTTGTTTAGTGCTCGTACAGCACCGAGCATCACGAGAGTCTGGTCTGTGACCCGGGGCAGCTAAGTAAGGATCATTATCATCATAAGAACTGAGGCTGCAAGGAGAAAGGAGAGGTCTGCGGCTCAGCGTGGGAGCAGAGATATGCAAGCCCCTGAGGATGGTATGACGTGCAGGGCCAGGAAGGAAGACCCGAAGTTTAACAACTTTGTGGCTGGGGGAGGCAAAGTCTGACGGGGAAGGTGAGCTGGGCGAGAAAGGCTGGAGCTAGGGTCCCGCTCGAAGCTGCCCCTGAATTCACTTCCGGCGTGCAGTGCTTTCCATCACCAGCCGGCACTCGGCGCTGAAGTTTGTCATTCAGGTTGGCATTTCAGAAGCTCCTGCTGTCAGCGGCAGCCGTCTTACTCATGTTACCGGGGCGGCTGGAGAAATCATATAATTTATTGATGGCTTTTATTTCCCTGCTGGTGTGGCATAAATATAAATCTCCATGCCTCTCTCTGCTGCTCTCCTTCCCCATTCCCCCCCTTCCTCCCCCACATGCACACTTTGCTCTTCGGTTATGTATAAAGAAGCCCATATGTTTTATATACTCGTGGCTTCCACGTCGGAGGTACCGAGCGCAATCTGTAATGGAGCCTGATCTTTATTGTGACACTGAGTGGGGAGGGAGGGGGGAGGATGGGAAAAATGATAGCGCTTCCCAGAAGACAGGAGCCCAGCGGGTGGGGATCGGCGCCGAGAGAGCTCTGTGCTGTTCAGGATCTCGTGATGTGCCTATTGCTTGGGGGGGGAGGGTATAGGAGAGGGGTTTGGGAGGCGCTGGGAGTTTTGAGGACTGGATGGGCACTGCCCAGTGGTTCACTCATGGGAGGAAGGCCAGGGGGCATGGGGGACCTTGCCTGTCCGTCAGGAAAATAGAGCAATGTAGTGCTGAGCCCAGCTTTTAGCTTCAAGGCAGCGGTGTGGTGTCCCCCACCCTTTGGTTTGTCTCTCCTAGACCCCCGGGAGGGGAGGCAGGCAGGGGCTGCAGGCAAGGGAGCAGCATGTGGCATAAGGGTGGCATACGGGATCACCTGTTCGGAGGAGCCAGACCAGCCCTGGAGCTGGGCTCAAGCCCCTTTCAGGCACTGTAGGTGCACAGCAGCTGGCGATGTGGCTGGAGGGAGGGTGGGAGCATTTCCCAGGGGCTGGAGCCAGACGCTGGGGACTCCTGGGAGCCAACCCTTGCTCTCTGAGGCTGGAGTTATTAAAGTTATCAAGTTATTAAAGCATTGGTTTGCGAGCTAGGAGCCCGGGCTCTGCTTCTGGCCTGAGTCTCCCAGAGGCTGTAACCTTTCCTGGGGGCCAGGGGGTTATTTCCTTGGCACCGGCACACTCCAGCTCTGGGCCGGAGCATTTCTCCTTCCGTCTTGCTCATAGCTGCGGCGTCTCCGGCCTGCAGGAATTCACCATCTGCTGAGCTTTCTCCTTCTTATTTGACGCAGCTGCTGCCTGGTGAGTGCACGTCCAGCTCCGCTTTGCCTCCGTCAAGGACAAGGAGATCAAAGGGAGGACGCTTCCCTCTCCCAAGCGCGGATGTCTCAGCCGCACGGCTCTGTATCAAAGCCCCGCTGACTTTCCCCCGGGGGGGCTCCCTCGCCTCGCTTGATGCATATTTATAGTCTCCGACCCAATGTTAAACAAAAGGCAAGCGGGGAGGAGAAACTCTGCTGCTAGTTCACTTGGGCACCTCCCCAGCCTCGCCAGCCCCCAGGGGATTAGCGTGAAGCCAGAGCAGCTCCTTTGAACCAGCAAGGAATTAATGCCACCTCCAGCCTCGCTAGCCCTTGGGATCAACAGCTCCTGGGGGCAATAGCATCTGGTCTCTGGGCAGAGAGGAGCGGAGCGGAGCAGACACTCACGAAAGCACGATGGTGGTGGGTACTTGACGGGTGGCCAGGTGGACAGACAGACGGATGGGCATAAATGAGGCAGGGCCACTGCGGGTCAGGACAGTTCATCTCTGGACTTTTACCTTTAATCCAGGCTTCAGCCCTGGGGGGAGTTAGTGGAGGGCTAATAGCATGAACCCCTGATACAGGAGTCATAGATCTGAGGCTGGCATTTGCAAAGCTTCCTGGGGGGGATTCGGGTGCCCAGTTCCTGTTATGTGTAATGGGGGGTGAGGAATCCATATCTCGTCCCCTAACCCTAGCCGGGCAGCTGTGGCCCTCTTGCTCACTTTTTGGGCAGAGTCTCCCTTCCACCAGGGTAGGGTTCACTCCTGGACATCCTGTCCCTTGGACCCGGTGCTTCCCTCTAGGTGGGATGCACCCCAGGAAGGGCAAGAGGGGCCTGGACATTTGACTCTGTCTCTAAACTTTTCCAGCATAGCTCTAGTCTTGGCCCAAACCTTGCAAGCTTGAGAGGGTCTAATGTGGTAGTGGAAATGGTGCTGGCACGACAGGGGTTTTACCTTATTATGTGGGCGCATGCATTCCCCCCCGCCCGCCTTTTTGGTGCATTGTAAGGGGACTGTGGAAGTGTTTTACCCAAGACACAACCCTGCCCTAGCTTAGCCCCCTTGATGCCCTGCTGGCAGGATCAGGTGCATGCCCGCCTTCTCCATTTGGCCTGTGCAGGCCCAACCCTCTCCCTCCCCTCACACCCACAACGCCAAGCTAATGCCAGAGCAGCGGGTAGAGGGACGATGCTCTTCCCATGTTGCTTCGGCTGCCTTCATCCCCGTGTATGGTGCTGACATCCCACCTCTGCGAGACCAGAGTTCAAGCTTAACCAGCTCCTCTATGCAGAGGGACGTCACTCGAGGCACTTGCATCTCCTCCCTGGTGTGTCTTTAGCTCCTCTCATGCCAGCCCTCTCGCCTCGGGCTCTGGAAAGGATGACTGTCGACTGTCACCTCCTGCCCTCTTCCCATACCCCATGTGCCACTTGCCTGACTTTACTACAGTGATAAATTTTTTTCCCGGAGAGCTTGGTGACCTTAGCTTTATCTTGGACAATAAGCTTAGACACTATCAATCCTCTTCTATGAGCCTCACGGCAGTTCCCTTTATTTCCCACAAGATAAAAGCAGATTGCTGGATCCAAACTACTGGATATTAAACCTCGCTGCCACTGGCAGGGAGTTCATTTTGATTTTATCCCAGCTGGCGTGTTTCTAAATCAAGCCCCTGCTCACGGGAAGCAGGGGCATGAGGTGTGCCAACCTGCATGCCAACAAGGTGTTCCTTGGCTGGTGCAAGGTGTGCCAACTTCAAGGCAGTGGGGGAAGCGTTACAAAGACCCCCAGCTCTGGCCTGGGTTTGGAGAGGCTCAGTGCTTGGGGGTCTTCAAGAGGAGGTCGGATAGATATCTGGCTGGGGTATTAGGATACCAGCACTCATTCCTGCCTAGGGCAAGGGATAGCACTTGGTGATCTGTTCAGGTCCCTTCCCACCCTAGGAACCATGAGACATGTTCACATAGCTCCGGCCAGGGAAGCGCCCGAGTGACTGAGCATCTGAAATCTCAGCCTTCCTGATGTTGGAGGAGCCCCTTGCCCAGCAAGTACTGGCGTGCGATGGCAGTGCTATTCCTCTGAGCCCTTCCATGGATGCAAACAGGTCTCACGTGAGAAGAAGCCATTGCAGGCATGATTCTTTGCGGGCTTCGGCCTGAAGGCTTGGAGAAAAACAAGGCTTTTGGAGCAGACCCCAGCAATCTTTCCTTCCCAAGGGCAGGACCCAGTGATCTGTAAGGTCCCTAACAGCTATGAAACTATCATAGGGATGATGCACTAGAAGTTGGAGCCGAGCTAACAGGCCCTTTAAAGGGAAGCTGGGCTCAGCCACACCTGTAAGAGATTCATCTTCAGCTGACCCTGATCTTGGAGCAGTAGCAGGCTCGGCTGGGATTGCCCCAGTTGAGAGGAGTTGGAGGAGGGTTGCTTTTTGCCTCTGCTAGGAGACACAAGGGCAGGGGTAAGCACTGGGGAAAGCTGGGCAGTTTGGACCAGGAGCAAGGGTCCAGCCTGTGACTGGGGAAGCCTGGAGAGGCAGCCTGCCACGTGGGCTGGGCAGAAGAGGGGAGATGCTCCTGCTCTTTGTTATCTTTGGATTTTGGTTTTGTTTCCCCATTGAAGCCCTGCTTGAGAGCACCTCCCTGGGAGGGGGTGGGCTGGGAGCAGCCCAGGGGCCAGTTGGAAAACCCTTCCAGAGAGCCAGCACTGAGCAGGAGCTTGGAGGGCACCTGCAGTGAGGAGGAGATGCCAAACCCAGCACACCACAACCCCTGCTCCAACCCTGCTGAAAGAGCTCTGAAAAGGTCACCAGGAGCAGGGGGCTTTGGGCTTTGTCTGGGGCTGCAGGTAGCCCGGAGAGCGCCGAATCCTGGGCTTGCTTAACCAGCCAGCTACGTCCCCACAGCCCCGGATCCAGCTGGAGGCGGCTCCTCAGCGCGGACGACCCAGCAAGTAGCCGAGGCAAGTGAGTGGTATCCTGCTGGGCCGCAGGAGCGTGCTGTGAAGGGGAGTTGTTCCACGTGGCTGTGGCTTTCTAAAGGGGAAGCGCTGGTGGGGTCTAATGGGGAACACATGATTATCTTCCTTTCACGGATGGGGAAACTGAGGCTCAAAGCCGACTTGCCCGAGGTTACATTGGAGGGGGATGATGCAGTAGGGAACAGGACTGGGGGATGCTTGCTCCCAGCTTTTCTATCTGCTGGACTCCTCGCTTTCTCCCAAGCCATCTGGCTGCAGGGGCAGGCCATCTCTTCTGCAGAGGAGCTTGCTTGGCACATGGAGGGGTCGCAGGTGAAAGGCAGAGGGGACGGTGTTATCTGTGCTGGGCAACAGGGTTGTCCCATCCCTGTGTGGGGCTTGTTTTAGGTCTGTGAGCTAGCCCCATGATGCATGAACCTCAGGACTCGGTGGGACCTGATGGTGATGCTGCTGTGGGGAGGGATAAGTGGAGAATAGAGGGGTTTCCCCACTCCCACCTTGCTGCATCTAGCAGGACTCGGGTCCGCTTGGGTGATGCTGAGCCCTAAGAGACCTCTTCTTCCATCTCTGAAGTCAGGCACAAGCTGGGATGCTCTCTGCCCTGTGGCTTGGGGGCTGGCATGTCTGTGGCTGGATACAATTTGCCTCCTATATCCCCGGTCTGGCTCCAGATCTGCAGCGGGTGGTAATCGGGCAGGCTGGGCGAGTTGGCATGCGACGTGGAGGTGGGACTGCTCTCTGCCTTGGGCCAGGAGGTGATGGGGCAAGTGCTGGGTGTCAGGGGTGGGGGGAACGGTATCCGGTCCGTGGAGAATGGGAAAGCTTGGATTGTGGAGGGGCCAGCTGGGGAGGGGATGTAGAGCTGGGAAAGAGACCCTGAAGGCCAGGACGCAGTTGGGGGTTGGGGTGGGGGTGCTGCATGGCGTGTGCCAGTCACCTGGAATCAGCTGTGCACAGAGAAATAAATTAATTAAGCCCATCAAATAAAACAGCACAACAGCCCCTGTGGGATCCCAGCTGGTTGCGTCCTGGGATCATTACCCCGACAGGAGGGCTGTAACAACGTGCCCCCCGACGCCTGCATCCTCCCCGCCCGATCTCTATTGACAGAGCCGGCCTGCCTCCCCGAGGAGGCTCCTGTCACTTCCAGTTGCTCTCAGATGCCTCCTCTCCTCTGCAATCTCTCTTCCTCCTCTGATTGCCGGCGGGGGGGTCCTCGGGGGGCTGTTGAATCGGGGATCAGAGTGAATTAGCACAAAGCGCTTGTACGCCGACCCAGCGGGGCGAGCGGATCCGCGCCAACGTTTGGAGGCCACCCGAGAGCTGCGGGCGGCCTCCCAGGACCGGCGTGGCGTCATTGGATGCGAGGCTCCTAATGGGCTGGGAAGGGGGCTGGGATATTGTTTTGATAAATTGTTGATTGTCCCGGCTCCCAGAAGAGCGCGCTGAATGCGAAACCATGAACTTAACAAGCCCCGATGGCTCCCGCGCGAAGCCCACAGAGGATTCTGCCAAACTTGTAAAGCTAATGACTGCGACATGCTCCCAGCAGCAGGCAGCTCCGAGGAAGGCACTGGTGACAGCTGGGTTAATGCAGGCATCAAGATAAGTTGGAGATCTGCTGGTGCTCTGTCTTTCCCAGCCCCTCGGTCCTCGTGGAAATGCACGTCTGCTGCTGGCTATCAGCTGCTTTTTTGCTTCTGAACATTGCCAGGCCAGGCTTTGGGTTTAACCAAATGCACGGCGGAGGAGTGCAATGGGATGGCACCGTGCCGTGGTACAGAGCGTGGTAGGAGTCAATGCCGTGATGTGGGATGCTGCCAAATGTAGTGGTGTAAGCACCTCCCTTAGACGGAGCCCTTTGGGAGGGCTGGACTAAATAGCACCATGTGCCCATGCTGCCATCCCCCGAGTGCTCTTGGCCTTGGGCCTGGGCCATGCCTGCCTCTGCTCCAGCGTGTGAAGCTGATAGTTCCCTGGAGGGGTAGACGACCTGCCAAGGTTTCCCTGAGAGTCCCACCCAAGCCCCTGCAGAACGAGACCTGTGCTGGGGTCCTCCACTTGCAGCATTTGACCCTTAGTGATCCCTTCCATACTTGCACCCTTGAGCCACCCCCCCGGTCTTGTTTTAGGGTCCTCAGTGGCAGAAATTCTTCCCAGCATTGTAGCAGGACCAGTAGCCTGGCGTTTGAGGGGCAGAGGAGGGAGGAAAGGGGGCACCTGCTTGTTGAATGGTGCCTTCAAGCCAGGGGCTTCCTCTGGCAGGAGATGCAGCGGGGTCTTACTGGGTCTGTTGGTGCCCACTCACAGGCTGGGCAGGGAGAGGGCTTGTTTTGCAAATCTGTGATGTGTCCAGATGTATTTCTAAGCGGGGGGGGGGGGGGGGAGAAATAAATAATAGCAGGCAGCACGCACTGCCAGCAGCCCTGGTGCAAAGGCTTCACATGGCAAGTAAATCAAAGTGCTCCATCATGAGGCAAATACCTGGCCGGGGCGGAGGGATGTGGGGAAAGACAGACTGCGAGGTGCCAGTGAGAGGTTGGTGGCTGGAGACTTTAAACACAGCCAGAGAGCAGGGAGGTGGCTCCTCTGACCTAAGCTGAACTGCTTTTTACAGCCTTGAGCTTGATGCCCTGCATGCAACAGAGACCAGGGTGGATCTGGGTCATAACAGGAGCCAGCAGGCATTGGGTGCAAGGATTTACGCCAGCATGAGTGGCGCGCGCATGGATGATGGCAGGTCAGACCCTTGTCAGGCGTCACAGAGCCTCCTTGCCAGCAACGCTGCCTGACGCCAGCTGAGGACCTGGCCTCGGAGATCATAACTCTCCAGGCCTGTTCCGTATTTGCAGAGCTGGGTCCTTTAAACTGAACGCCGGGCATTGGCGTCAGGGAGATGCAATCCCTCTATGCTCGGAGCAAGAGCTAGAAAGAATCGCCCTTCTCCCCTCCTGCCTCCCCCACCAAAAATGCTTCGTCCTGTAGCTACGCGTAGTGTTGTTTAAAAGCATAACGTGCTTGAAGAGTTTGCAGATTTATAACCCCGAGATGCGCTCCCATCACCTCCGTGAAGACATAAAGCATATGCCGATGCCCTATTAGCGCCTACCTCGGAGTGAGCAAGACGTGAGGCTGGGCCCTGCCTCCATCCTAGTCACCTTGAGCAGTCGACCTGGCTAGGAGGATGGAGGGCATTCATGCTCCTGCCCCGGCCCAGGGAAAGCCTCTTCCCTGGTGTGTTTGTGCAGCACTGACGAGACCCTAATGCCCCCCTGGGGGATCAGCACCTCGGGGAAACTAGACCTTTCCTATAGAGAGCTGCTGAGAGCTCCCTATACTTAGCTCCGTTTGTGTAACCGGAGGGTGGGTGCCCCATGAGCCCAGCTGGCAGGGTTTCCCCGATGCCCTGAGAGACCTTCCTGCACTTGTCCCTATGAGTCCAGCAAAGGGAGGGCCTGACTTAAAGCCGCTGATGGGCAGCGTTGGAGGCTTCTCCGCAGCAAGAGGGGTTTTCACCCTGGCAGGCTCTAGGAGGGGAGCTCTGGTGCCTTCCTGGCTGCCTCCTTCCCTGCCCGGCTCCGAGGAGGTGCAGGTCTGGTCTCGGTGGGGTTGGCCAAATGCACCGAGGCTGAGCTGACACCAAGCCTAGGCCAAACTTGCATGGAGTAAAGACCTTAGGAGTTGGCCCATTGCTAGCCAAGATCCCCAAGAGTCTTCTCCTCTGTCATTCTCCTGGGTAGGCTTCTTCCATGCTGTAATTCTTCCACTCCCCTCAAATCCCGGGGATCTAGCCAGGGCCCCTCTCTCCTTTAACCAGACGTGACTCTGGCATCTGTTTGCAACTTCTTCTTGAAAACCTGCGAGTGAAAAATCAGCCCCCATACCTGAGGCTGCTGGGTATTTCATCTCATCCTGGCTGCAATCTCCCTTCCTTCATTAAAAGTCCCAACAGCTGGACGGCGACCCCATAGAGGGATGGCTTGGCTTTGAAGCCAGAATTTGGTTCTCTTGCTGACAGCCCCAGCTGATATCCATCCTCCCTCCCCGCTAGGCTGCCAGGGACCTAATGTGATGCCAGTTCACTTCCCAGCGAAGCAGGCGAGGGGGGGCAGAGGGCTGCATACTGTTGTGATTCGCATCCAAGGGGTTGCAGCCACGACCCACTCGAACATGAGCCCAATTCTGCTGTCTGCAGAGGATCGCGACTGCCTTTGCCTCTGGTATATGCCTGGTAAACAGGATCAGGATCCCGGCCCCCTCTCCTCTGTGAAATTACTCCAGGTCACACCGGCTGCATGGGTGGCTCTGGCTGTTTCTCCGAGTGTGGTCTGTAATTACAGCCCTTGCAGCTATTTTATATGCACATGTCTTTGTCTCTTAGTAGGGCTCAAGCCCCAGCTTTTTCTTCCCTTTCTTCCCCCCCCCACTCCCCCTCTTCTTATCGCCTTCCTCCTGCAGGAGGTTTTGTCTTGTGCTGCGTTTTCTTTTGGGATGGGATCCAATAAAAGGACACGCACAATTTAACTGGATATTACAGGCTTAATAACACAGTCATTAGGAGTTTAGAAATTAGAAGGGAAAAATAAGCTAGATCTGTACTTAACATGAGTGATGGGTACAAAGCAGAGGGGGGAAAGTCTCAGAGAAGAGTGGGTTTTAGTTAAATTTCATTTAAGGAAAAAATTGCTTGGGGAGAGAGAGAATAAGAGCAGAGTGTTTCTAGGTTTGCAAGAAATGGAGTTAGGGATGCACGACTGAGAAAAGCCGGTCCCCATTCTGCCCTGCTATGCTTGTAGGAGGGGCTGCGCTGCTGGCAGCCTGTCTTTCAGGCCGGTTCTGAAACCCGTCATTATTAAAGACCCTTCAGTACTTTCTGCAAGGGTCAGGCTGTTAAGCGCAGCCTGCTGGCAACGTGGGTAATGAAGATCTGCCTCCCTCTTTCGATACAGCGGGGAAGAACGCCCCCCCTGCCCAGACGCGCAATGCAGCTGTGTTCCACTAAGCCGCCCCGCTACCTGCAGAAGTGGTCGCATTTTCCCAAAGCAGTGCCGGAGGGGGTGTGGTGTAATGGGTAGAGTGCTGGGCTGGGACTTGGGTTTTGTTCCAGCTGTGCCACTGACCTAGTAGGGGATCTTGAGTCCATCACACTGCCTTGCTGTGCCTCAGTTTCCCCATTTTTTTTTTTTTTAAATGGCGCTGATGAAGCTGCACTCCCTGCGCAGCACGTTGTGATCTACTGATGGAGTGCTGGGTCTTACGGGTCTGTTTTATTAGGCTGGGGGATAATTCAGACAATAAAGAGCTGAGCCCACTGTGCTGTGGAAGAACAGTATTAGAGATGGGTCCTTCTGTAAAGAGATGACCATGCAAGTGATGAGATGGCTGGGGAGGAAGACCTGAGGCCCAGAGAGAAGACGTGATTTGCCTGTGGTTACACAGCAAACCAGGTGGAGGACCTGCAGCAGAACCCAGGAGATCTGGTGGCCGGTCTTGTTTCTAACCAGTGGATGCCTGCCCTTGCGTGGCTCAACCCCTTGCTGGTTTAGCCCATGCCTCGCTGTACGATGCAAAGCCAGAAATGGAAGAGGGGTGCATTCCCCGTCAGCTTCACACAGCGCCTGATCCAAAAGCCGCTCATGCCAAAGAGAGGCTTTCCACTGATGAAGTGGGCTTTGGATGGGATCTGTTTATCCATGCATAAGGACTTTGCCTCCTCCGAGACACTCTTGAGAGATCTTCTCTGCAAAGAGACGATGCACACTTAACCACTTGGAGTTTGCAGAAGAGGGGTGGGTGGGGGCTGCAAGTAGACCCTGTCTGCTGTGGAAGTGGTTGCCTCTTTCACTAGATCAGCTATTAGGCTGATTAGGTTTTGCTCCAAGGTCTCTTGACTCCCAGTGGAGGTTCCTAGATGTGCTGTGGATTAGATGACCTCTGGTGCCCTCCCAAGGGAGAAGTACGTGTGGACCTTGACCGCTTTGGATGCTGTTGGCTTACATGCACGGAGACGCCCGAGATCCTTCAGCACCAAGGGCAGTGCAACACGGCCAACCCGAGAGTTAAAAAGAACCAAAAAAAAAAAAAAGAAACCATGGGACAAATTGATTTTTCATGCCCAGGAATCCTTCTGTTGTATTGAACTGATCAACACGACAGCTGCATGCAGGCGAAAGCCAGAGGAAAGGACCGGGAGTGCCCACCCCTGCTAGCTCGCTCTGTAGGGAAGAGTCTTGTGAATATGCAAAAGGGGAGCCCAAGGCTGGATTTTTTCCAAGCCCATGAGCAGCACTGGATTCACAAAAGTGATGGGGCCTGCACTTTCGCACCTTTTCATTTCCAGGCATTTGGCCAAGTGGCTTCTGCTGACTTTGCTGCATGACCTGAGGCCTAGTGCCATGTGCTTCAGTCTCCCTATCTGCAAAAATGGGTCACGGCAACGCGTGGCTGTCTTGGTGAAGCAAGGCCAGCTCAGCGGAGGAGGAGCAGTCGGTGTGTGCGAGCTGGGTGGTTCATTGTGTGGATGGAGCGGAGGAGTAGGAATCGGGCCTCTTGTTCTGGCCCCTGCTGGCAGGGGTGCACGGCTCAACTCTGGGCAAGTCCCACTCTGTGCAGCCGCTGGCTCGTGAATAGGATTGGGGTGCTGCTGTATCACAGCATCCATCAATTCGTTGCTCAGCTGGGTTCAGCTATGTCTCTAAAGATCCTTAAGTGGCAGGTTCAAAGAAACTTGTAAAGTATTTCTATTATAATCCAAGTTCTTCAGAAGTGGCTCGCCATTGTCGGTGACTCAATGTTTGGGTGAGAAACCCGAGGCACTTCAGAACAGCTGATTTTCTATTAGTGCTGAGTGCGGGGATTTTTTATTTATTTATTTTTTAAAATTTCCATGAATACGGGGGTGGGGGATTGTGGAAACATGTCCTTTTTTCAAAAATTAAAACGTGTATTTTTGCCATGGGGAAAATTGTCTTGGTTTGGAGAGGGGGATTTCTGTGCTATTTTATGAAACTGTTGTATTTGTCGTATTGCTTGCCTCGTTTTCATACAGCAAACAGTTTTCAGTCCATGAAAAAGATGATGTCAGCGGAAATTTCCCTGTAATTTTTCCATAAAAATAGCTGTTAAAAATACAGAAAGTCACAGAATCGTCAAGCCACAAAAGCCTGATGGAAGGTGGGCCTGTGCCAGCTCCAGAAAATGTGGGGGGTGAGGGGGAAGGCTTTGACACATACAGGTTTTCATTAAACCTTTAACCCGTTTATGAGTCACTTCCGCCAAGCAACTGCTCTCAGAAATTCATGCCTTTTCAGGCACCTCGTGGGCTGTTAAATATGGCATGCAACAATATAGGGTGTTTGTCAACTCTAATAGGAGCTGATAACCAGAGGGGGAAAAGAAAAACATTTCTCTTTCTCGGCGGCGGAGCATATTTATTGCTCCTAAATTAAGTGCCGATTTGCACATGTAATTGCCTTTTAATTGTAGTGGCACGGCGTTCAATTGTAATTTAATTAGCCACACACCTTATCTCTGGAGCTGCTCTCGAAAACCGAGGGTTTGGCATTGTGTATGCAAGGTGCTACTCCGGGCCTCTTCCTTTGATCAAATCCGTCTATCCAATAATGAAATAATCGCATTCAAATGATCAAGATATTGCACAGCACAATGGAAACCGAGCAGCGTGGCTTTACGGGGGGGCGGGAAATGCTGATGCGGTGCACGGCCACTTCTGAATGGATTAGAACTGGCAAAGCATAACTCGCGTCGTGGGGAGAAGATGTAGGCCGGTGGGGGCCAAGCTTTTTGGAAAGGCATGCCACAAGGCGAGCCCCATACCCTCCCTGCGTGCCACTCTAATCCCCTTCCCCTGCCTGATCTACTGCTCTGCCTTCTGCTCCCTGGCCTATCTGCTGCAGCGCTGCCTGCCCTCTCTCTGCTTCAGCATGTGCCATGCAGGCTGCTGCAGGGTTGTGCACCCCAACAGAGGCCCCCAAGATGATTTCTCAGCGGGAGGTGCTCTG
This sequence comes from Crocodylus porosus, assembly GCF_001723895.1. Classification (NCBI taxonomy): domain Eukaryota; kingdom Metazoa; phylum Chordata; order Crocodylia; family Crocodylidae; genus Crocodylus; species Crocodylus porosus. The sequence continues at coordinate 7,949,618 of NW_017728939.1, read as the reverse complement.
CATCCGGGTCACAACTGCAGCAAGAACCCAGCAAGGCGTTGGAAGTGCTGTGCCTTAGACCGGCATGTCTTTGGGGGCAAACCGTGCACAGCAACAGCCATGGCAGGTCTGCGATCTCTGCTGGGACGTGCGGGCACCATCATGATGACAACGATCCAGTTGGAGACGTGACATACATGCATAAAAGCATTAAATGCATTGAATAAAGGGGGAAATGATAAAAAAAATTAATAAAGCTATAGGCTCCCAAGCAGTTGGGGGCTGCTATTTGCCTTGTCTCACAGCATGACACTGTAGGGCCCTGGAGTGCTTGATTAATTCATGGAGGCACAGGAGCTCTGGGCCAAGGAGAGGTGAGAGGGAGGTAGTTGGCTGTGTTAGTATGGAGTTGGTCAGAAGGCTGGGTAGATTTACACCTTTTACAGGCTAACTAAATAAAAAATATATATATGAGAGACAGAGTACAAGCTGTTGTGAGTCCAAGTTCACATCAGCAGATGCTAGCACCGCTCAGGCTTTGGTAGCTGTAAGTGAGGGGATGTCTCTGCAGGAACTGCCGGCGTCCGAGAAGATGAGCTGGACCAGAAAGTCTCCATGGGTTAGAATTGAATTGGGACCCAGGGCAGGAGTCTGCCAAATGTCCAAACAGAAGCAGCTTGACCAGGTCTGTGACACCCCGGGAAGGGAAGATGTAGAAAGGGGCAGAGGTGTGTTCAAAACACTTTGCATGTGATCGGGTAGCTGAAGACTGTATAATGCAGACAACCTCCGAGGGCAGATTACAGTCGCCAAGACGTCCTGAATTGTGGCATTGCCTGTCTTCTAAGCATTCGACTTCTGCAACCTTAACAATGATGCGTGGGTGTACAGTGACAACATAAACCCATCTCCTTCACCACCAGTATGAAACTCCAGTTGTTCTGGAGGTGTCTGCTCCTGGGGTTTTGTTCCACCTTGCGAAGCGGTGGGGCTGGCCACTGTCAGACGGGTAATCCCAGGGAGATCTCAGCTGGAAACTCCTAATATTCCTGTTTGCCGTGGAAGCTGAAACTGGAGCCATACAATGGACTGCCTAGACCAGAAGGGAAGACACCAGGCTGGATGCAGACGTCGCTTGGGATCGGTGTCCTACAGCTACAGTCTTGACCAGACTGGCCCACTGGATCCAGATCGAGCTTACATCAGTGGAGACATGAAGTAGATCAAATGAAGCCAATGTGTTGTGGTGCGTTTGCCCCATACGACTTCCCTGGATCTCTCAAGTGTATTTGCACAACCTTGCAGAGCCTCACCCCCCTGCTTTGCCTGCAGCGAGTTGGGGTGCTTGTTGGTGTCTTGGGGAAATCTGGCGTGTAGTTGTGAGACAGATTCATGGCATAGTTTTAGGAAGAGCTTAGGCAAGGACTTGTATGGCTGGTTTGAATGGGGATGATCTTGCCTTGAGCAGGGACCTGGAGTGGAGGTCGCTGCCAGAGGTCTGTACCTGCCCTGCCTTTTCTTTGACTCTGTGACCCTGAATGAATGGCCCAGAACCTGGAGCTGTGCTGGTTTATGCTGGTGGGGGATTTGGCCCAGTGCCGAAGGTGGCTAGCCCAGTGCAGAGTGCTGGCTGTCTCTGCCCCATCTCCTAGCCCGTGCCAAAGAAGCCCTTCTGGAGAGCGAGCTCCATCGGCATGCAGCAGGACACCCAGGAGCCCATCGTAATTGTTTGATTTTCATCTCGGATAAATCTGACAAGCTGAACCTGGGGCCAGTGTGTGTAAACAGCAATTGAGTGCTAGCAAAGGCTTCCTCCCCCTACCCTCCCTTATCACGGCTCTTTACAAGACAAAGATCAGGCAAAAATGCTCGCAGCGGGCCAGCAATTTTCGGGCAGCCAGAAGAATTGCAGAGGAGTGGCGGGGGATTTCTTCCTGGGAAGAAGAGGCTTGGAGGCTGGGAGGGGAGTTCATGGCCTGGACTTTCCCCTTCAGCAAGGAAAGCTTGGGGCAAGGGTTTCTGGGGAAAGCCATCTCAGCCAGCCTTGCCCACTTAAGGGTATGGAGGATGGGTTGCCTGCAGTTGGCACAGACTGGGGCATCCCCAGGCATCCCAGACAGCAGCATGGGGGCAGCCCCGCTCCCAACTGTGACCTCTGAGGGAAGGCTGGAGGAATTGGGCCGGAGTTGGCGGGCAGCACGGGGCGATGCATGCCCAAGGTCGTTTTAAGCGAGACAGTGTTCAATTGCTCTGGGCCCTGGGGGACAGACGGGGAGAAATCAGCTTCATTTTGCAAAGGCGAGTCCGGTTGGATATTAGGGGGAAAAAAAAGCATCTGGCTGGGGAGGGGATGGGGGAATGAGAGCTGTGGGCTCCCCATCAGGGAGGTCTGGGAGGAACCTCCACTGTGGGTGGTCGGGGTACCCGTGAAGCTGACTCAGTGCAGGGGGCTGGGCCACCTTGTCTCTTGAGGTCCTTTCCAGCCAGGACCAAGCACTACCTGTAACTTCCCCTAGCACCCAGGGGTGCTGGGAGAAGAGGGGGCAGCCTGGGGCTGAGCTGTCTCTTCCAACCAAGGCCCAAGGGGGTGGTGTGTGTGTGTGTGCGCGCGCCTTCTCGGGCACCCACATAGAGGGCAGTTCGGTTATCCTCTGTCCTCTATTGATACGAAACCGGATGCCTTTATGTCCTCGCTCTTGAAGAGCAAAATAGAGGACATAAAGGTGCTGGGTTTCGTATCAATAGAGGACAGAGGATAACCGAACTGTCCTCTGATGGCCACCCTAGTGCCTTCCCCCCGGCCTTCCCCGCCCTGCAGGGTCAAGGCGAGTGGCAGGGAGGGGCAGTGCTGAGCAGAGGCCCCTGGACCACAGCCCAGTTCAAGGCGTGGGAGGGTGGCCGGCGACCAAAGAGCAGGGCTTTGGGTCCATACGGTCCATCCCATCAGCACGGGGCCGCATAATGAGGCAGTGGGTGCAGACGGGAGGAGCTTGAAGCAGAAAAAGCTTTTATGCACTCCTGAGCTTATCGTCAGTCGGGGCCAAATCCTGCCCCTCTGCAAACAGCCTTGATCCGACCGCTGCTGGCAGAAAGTGGGGAGCCAGGATTTGGGGGTCCCTCTCCTTCCCACCCCTTCTGCAGCCTGAGCCCCCTGAGAGACCCCCGGCGCTCCCCCAGCAGCCTGGCGGGCGGCCAGCTCCCAGCGGCAGCGCTAAGTGAGTGGAAGTTTATATCACATTACTGTCTATTGGCTGCGCGCGTGCATTAAACAACCCCGAATGGGATGAGGTACTTAAGACAATGCCTTTTATTAAGTTCTATTGGCTTGATCTTGGCGCCCGTATGGCTGTGCTGCCTCCATTAGCGTCAATGGAAGTTTGGTTTGCGTAAAAACGGCCTGAGTAAGCAGTGCAAAATGGGGATGGATGATGATTACCCATCAATATGCAAGGGCCGCGGAACAAATAAAGACACTAACTCGTTATGTCCCTTAGGTACCTTTTTATGGCACCCATTACCATGCTGCGTGTGCACCTTGCATTCTCCGAGGCATTTATCTTCTCAGCAAAGCAGGAAATTGCTGCGATCCCCATTTTATGGGTGGGGAGTTGTGGCCCAGAGAGACATCGCCCCGGGGTCCCTGGTAGAGCAGAGAGGTAAACCCTGGTCTCCCATCTCAGGAGACGCTGTTTCTTGGAAACCCACAGCTCCCCATGTATTCAGATGCTTTCTCCAAGGCCTTCGGGCCCTGATGGCTTCAAGCTGGTGAAAATCAGCATAGCTGATGTCATTTCTGGCTTGGCCCTGATGTCAGTGGAGCGGCAGTTCACTGCACCCGCTGGAGACCTGCCTCGAACCACTCCTGTCTCCGCAAATCTGAATGCCGATACTGGGTCTGAGCTGCTGACGGGGAAGGGAAAGGCGGGTGAGTGAAACCAAGTGCTGCCTTGATCAGCTCTGCAGGCTTCCCGCTGGCTCTTGAGCTCTTTATTTGGTCGTTATTTTAAATAGACTTCCAAGGGACTCCGAAAGCCCCATCTTGGGCTGCTCTCTTCATTTCCCATCAGCAACTCGGGCGCAACAAAAGTTGTGGTGTTCATAAATCAGAGCCAGCTCCCTTCTGGCAGCATCCTCCTCCTGCCTGAGAAGCTGCACCGGTTCTTCCTGACTCGTGCAGCAGTACTTACAATCAAGAGCCGGGGACTGGGACTTAGCTGGCAACTTGTTTGATGAGGCACGAAGCAGAACAAGTGTACTTCTGGCTGTTAAAATGTTGTGGCGGCGCGGTAGCACTCCCAGGTGAAGATAGCCAATTTTCCTTTTTTTAATCAGCAGAGGAAGCAGGCAGGGCTCACACGACGGAAGGGGGAGCAGGGAGGTGCTGTCACCGGGCCCCTGTGAAAGCTGGCTTTCCGAATGTAACTGCCTGTCAGCACCGCAGCCACAAATCGGCCTTAAACGGAGTGGAGAGAGAGGAAGAGATAAGGGACCTCATAATGGAAACCGCGTCTCGGATCTGATGCTATTCCCAGAGGAGTCAACAAGCTGCCTTCAGCCATCAAAATGGACATGGGAATGGCAGTGACGTGCAACCGCAGCTCCCGCGACAGCCAGAGCCGGCGGTGCTTACTTGGGTTAAGGATGCTCGCTGCTGCCCACAATGAGATGCTAATGCCTTCTCTAGGTGGAAAGTCTTGGGGCTAAAATTTGTCATGCTGAGGGGGGGCTGCTTCCACCTGAGCTCGTCGGAAAGAGGCAGCAAAAAGCGGCTGGGCTGTTTCCAAGAAAGGGGAACCCACACTTGTTGGCCCCCGTTTTTAAAATGCTTGCTGAGAAGCCCTAGTGCCTCCTTGCTATGAAGCAGGACCCTGGCTTTTGGCCATAATAGTAAATGTAGGGGGAAGAGGTTGCTCCACTGCCTCTGTGGCTGGTAACCTGAATCGGGCTGAGTTGGAGGCCACTGGAAACCACTCTCTGCGCTTGGCTGTTGGAAGCAGGCAGCAAAACCCCCGACTGATCCTCGGGCCGCAGGGTCTGAGCAGGACTTTACCTGCAGTTCTTCCTCCTTCCATGTGCTGGGGGCTGAGATCTGGGAGCCTCTGCTGTCCGAGCAGTGCCTGGAACAGGACTGGAGCGTGTGAGGGTAGGCATGAAGGGAGCAAAAGGGGACAGGGGCCGAGCAGGGAAGATGAGGTGGAAAGATCTGCAAGTACTAGGGTGCACTGCCCTGGAGCTGAAGCCTGGATTCCCGAGTCTTGATATCCCCTTGATGTCTGGCAAAGAGCTGCAAATCTCGCCAGCAATGCACGTCTCTTGTTTCCTCTCGTAGTGGCCGGGCTACACAGAAGACAACAGCCTACTACTGCTACCAGTTGCCCTGTTAGTGCAATCGGTAGACATTTGTGCTCCCTCTATGCTGGGGGCTGTACATACACTTAGCATGCGGGCTTGCACAGGGTTTCCCTTGCAGCCTGATGTCCCAGGCCTGCTAGTGACTGCGCACTGGCAGACCTTGCTGCTAGCCAAAATGACAGTGCTTTGTGTGGGTGGCAGGAGGGGGGCTGCTACACAGCGTGGCTTGGAGAATCAGGGTCTTGCAGATAAATAGATTATCAGCCTGGTTTATCCTTTGATGTGCTAAGATCGGGGCTGGAATATTTTTCCCTGCTGTTTTGCTGTGAATTAATTAGAGGGTTTCTCTGGTGAGAGTTCTCTTCTGTAGGATTAACCCATGGAAGTCTTGCTCTGCTGTGAGAAAATGTAGGGATGCCTGCACACCCCAGTGCTGGGCCCTGCCTGAGCTAGCTCGGAGAGAGCCAGGCCCAGTGCTGAGAAGCTGCATAACCACATTTGTGGGGTACTCTGCTCACGCTTGTGTTCCCCACTGAGAAGCAGGGCTTGCTAGCCCAGCGGGAGCACAGAGCTACCGTCTCCATAACCATGCAGAGCTGGCCGAGGCGTGCAGCACCGCGATGGGTCATATCTCTTTTTTGGTCAGTGTAACCATCATTTTTAAATAAGAAGGGAGCCCAGGATTACTGTGTCTCAGCTTTCCCGAGACCGAGCGAGCATGCTGCTTCCCGTCTCTGCGCGTGCCGTGGCTGGAGAGTTGCTCAGCTTTCTGTCTACTTCTTATTAGCTGTATTAGCCTAATGCACAGAAACCCCATTTGAGCTCCCAGCCTCAGTTTCCGGAGCTGTGAAACGGGGTGCACGATGCCGCTCTCCTGTGTGAGTGTTTTGGGACCGGATGAGAGCAACAGCTGTGTAAAAGGTGGGGAAGGGCATTAAGGACTTAACTAAACTGGGGTCTCCTCCTGCCACCTGCTCTCACAAATTGCAGTAGCTCCACACTGTCCTGTTGAGGCCAGAGTGGCCCAAATTACTCCCTCCTGCTGCTCCGTGGCCTCCTTCGGAGACATGCCCTGGATCTGGCCTAGATGAACCCTCCTTATGTGCAAGGCCCTGGGCAGATACAGCTGTGTATAACCAGCCTGGCCTTTACCCCTCCCTGCCATTGGATTCCTTCCCCTTGCTGCATCTCCCTCTGTACCAGGCATCTTGGCATTGTCCTGCCCTCCTTCTCTCTGATCTCCTTGGCTTCCCCTTCATACAATGAAGGCAGCCTCACCACCACCACCAGCTGCTTGGCTCCTCTTCTATACGTACGTTCATCTTGCACGGCCCTAGCTTTTTGTCCTGAGAGAAGTTCCCTCCTTAGGCAGCACTGAGCAATTTAGGCAGCTCCCAGCTGGGTCTGGGCTTCTCGGGTATTACTTTATGCTCCTTGAGGACATCAGGAGCAAACTTGGTCTCCCCCACACTTCCTAGAGCAGGGGGGCAGGGTGGTCGACCCCACTGCTTTGGAGTAGCTGTCTCCCCACCTGGAGCCCCAGGGGCTCTGGAGTGAGGTCGGGGAGGCGGGATGGAGTGGATCTGTCTGGACCCCCACCTTTCGGTGACTTTGCAAAGGGAGCAGGGAGCACAGGGTGGTGCGCAGGGTCCTACAGGGGATGTCAGGGGGTGAGAATTGATCTCAAAGGAAACGAGTGATTTGAAGGAGTGGCTGAGAGTTGGAGCCTCTCGATGCATATGTTAGACCAGGGCGGGCAATTATTTCAGGCGGAGGGCCGCTTACTGAGTCTGGCAAGCCACTGAGGGCCGCATGACAGGCAGCCACGAGCAGATAAATATTAATTTTCTAAATTTTTTAGGGGCCCTGTGAGCTGGATAGAATGGCCTGAAGGGCCACATCCAGGCCGCATTTTGCCCACCCCTGCGTTAGACCCACCAAGAGAGATGGTACACCTGATCCTCTGCTTGGACTGTAACTTCTTTAAGGCCGGGACCATCTTTGTGTTCCACGTCTGTACAGCGCCTTGCATGGTGCAGCCCCGGTCCATGCCTCGGCTGCCCTCGGGCACCGCAGCATGAATCATCACTGAATGGAAGACCTGCCATTGCTATCGCTGGGCTTCGGGACAGGCCTGAAGAGAGAAAGGGACGGGGAACTTGAAAGCCCATCTAAAGCAGTCCAACCCCTGGAGCCTCAGAGATCAGCCTCTCTTGCTGAGTTGTCTCGGGGCACCTCTGGAAGGTGCAAATCTGCCTTGGCTTCTACTAGGCTGACCAAAGTAGAGCTATATAGCACAAGCTTTCATAAGCCAAAGCTGACTTCATCAGCTGCATCTCTGCCACTTGCCAGCCAGACCCAAGAAGTCCGATGGCGTGCGAGCTGAGTGTCCGCCCCAGCCATTGAGAAGGTTTGTCAGGGTTTGCAGCAAGCTGCTGATCTGGACTGGGGGGTTTGTAGGGTTTGAGAGCTGCCTAAAGAGTGAAGCTGGCAGGAAGCTAGCCCAGCACAGAAGGCCTGTTCCCCCCTCCCGGGAGTAGCACCATTGATTTCATTGCAGTTCCCCTCCAGGAGAAGAATAATCCACTGAGCTCCAGGCAGCCTGCCTGTGAAGATGACAGCCTGCCTGGGGAGTCTTTTGGCACCTGTTTCAAAGGGGAGCAGATCTCAGGAAACTCGGAGTTTTGTGGATGACGGAGTTGTTTGAACTCGCCCTCCAAGCTCCTTCCCCGTGGACTATCCTCCACTGATCTGTCATGGAGGTGGCAGGCTTGCGGGGAGGGGGAAAAAATAAAAGCGGAAACAATGACAAAAAATCCACCCCCCCTTTTTTTTCCTCTCTCTGTGCATTATAATCTGCATTCTCACCAGTCATCTGGGTGAGCATTTATAATGAATGCCCAACTGAGGGCTATTTGGGAAGTGGTATCTTTATGCCTATAAATACAGCCAGCTGTAAATCACTTCCTCACTTATTTCAGCCCGCCACTAAGGTTTGCTTTTACTCATTCCCGCAATCCCCGGGGAACCGCCAGCTACTATGTTCTTCTTGAGAAAACACCATTTGTATTTTTTTTTTTTAACTCTACCTTGAACTCCATTAGGAGCTGTGTGTTTTCCCCGTCTGCAATTGTGTCATATTCAAAACGCGCCTCCACCATCGGAGATTGCTGCCATGTTCACATGATTGGAAATGTCAGAGGCAACTTTTTATAAAATGCAGGCCCCCGGCTCTAAGAACGAACACGTCTTGTTCTGGAGGATGGATCAGCATAGGGAAATCGGCCCCCAAATTGAACCTCTGCGTGCCTGCGTTTTACTCGCCAATAAACTTTTACCACCATCACCCCCACTTTTTTTATTTATACAGCCCCAAACATGGCGGGAGATATTGGATCCATATCAGAGTACAAGAGGACTTGAAAATAGCTACTAAGTGCAGAGAGGAAATCTGTCATCCCGTCGGGTGAAATACGCTATTTTGATTAGGCATTCAGCAGGTAACCCAAACATAATTTGTGGCACTTAAGCAGCTGCACTGTGGTTTCCATTTGGCTCACAGAGATGCCTCCCTCAAAGCGAGCGCCTTGTGTCGGGAGCCAAAGCTCCCAGCTGAGTGAAAATTGTGGAGCGGCGTTAAAGGAAGAAACAAACAAACACAATTAGGAGAGCAGCAACAGCAGGGCCCCGACCTGCAAGCCTCTTAATCAGGGCGGGGAACTCGGTCGCATCCCCAAAGGGAGAGGAAAGGGTTTTTTTGTTGGGTTTTTTTTTTTTTTTGCATAGCAATGGTCAGTAGCTTCTGGCTACCCAGTTTGTAGTCCTCCTGGTTTGGATCTCCTGTGGGAAGAGCAGAGGTAGCGAAGAAGTGACTTGGTCGCAGTGAGGAAGTGCTATGGGGCAGGGGCTCTTCTGCCTGGTAGACAAAAGCACATCCAGACCCAAGGGCTGGGAAGTAGTGGGGAGACAAATGCAGACTTCAAAAAAGGAGGCTCAGTTTTAGGAGGGAGGGGCTTGGGTAAAATGGGAAGGCAGCAGACTTTGAAATGGAGCAGTTGCTACCAGCTCTTTGCAAATCCCTTTGTCTCTTCCTGCCAGGACACCTTGTTCTCGGCTGTTCACACCTCATTAAGTCTGCTTACCTTGTTAAGCGGAGGGCCTTGCTGCTAAAAGCTACCTAGAAATTCACAGGGCCCAATCAGTTGATAGCACAGTCTTGACCAGGTGGAGAAGTAGCTGGATTAATCATTTGTTCCCCGTGTCAGGCAATTTCCTGGAGGCCAAATGAGCCTGCAGTATATGAAACGATAGGCTCGACAGAGGAGCCGTGAGGCAGGGTCGCCAGCCGGTGTTGTGCAGGAAGTCAAACTGTGATGATCTCAACAGTCTTTATTTGGCCCTGATCACCCCAGAACTCAAGGCACGGTCTGTTTTCCCAGGGAAAGCACATGGGGCGTCTATACACGTGCTCCAGGGTGGAGGGAGGGGCGTGCTTTAACTGGAGCAGCTCTGAGAGCTGCTCTAATTAAAGTGCCCGTGGTGTCCTGTGTATTCAGCACCCTTGGGTGTCATGCGTATTCAGTGTCCTGTGGTTCAAAATAGCAGTGGGGGTGCTTTAACTAACTAAAGCTTGTCGAATGAGCTTTAAACTGCCCCCCCCACCATTTTGAAACGCGGGGAAGCTGAATATATGTGATGCGGAGGTTGCTGGAGCGTGCTAATTAGCATGCTCCAGCAGACTTGATTAATCGAGTCTGCTCCAATGCATGCTAATTAGTGTGCGTTGAAGCAGAGGTCCGTCGTGTATAGGAGCCCAAGGAGATTCAGATTTTGGCTTTAGACTTTCAGGGCTGCTGCAGCTTGGAAGTGTTTCATGTCAGCGGAGACCCTAGCCCTCCCACTTCAAAGCCCTGCCTTGTTCAGAGCAGGCCTGTTCTCCTGGAAAGTCATTCTTTTTCACGGGGGAAAAGGGGAGAGGCAGGAGGTGACCCAGTCAGTTTTGGAGCAGTGAAACATGTCTCAGCACAATGGGTTTATAATGAATGGTGTCCAAGGAAGTAAATGAGGATTTACTACCAACTCCCTCTCACAATACTGCCACTAGGGGATGTACAGTGAAATGATTAGGAAGCAAGTTTTAAAACGGATCAGAAAAAAAGGAGCTGTTTTTCACAGAGGCTAGCATTAAGCTGGGGAACTCACCGGTGCAGGTAGCTGGCTACTGATTTAGCTGGGTTCAAGAGAGAGTCGGGTAAATTCATAGAGCCGTAGAAGATGAGGGTGGGAGGGAGCTCGGGAGGTTGCATCTAGTCCAGCCCCCTGCTCAAGGCAGAACCAGCCCCAAATACATCATCCCAGCCATGGCTTTGTTTAGCTGGGTCTTCAAAACCGCCAAGGATGGAGCTTCCCCCACCTCTGCGTAACCTGTTTCAGTGCTTTACTAAATGCGTCAAGGTGAGGCCCACCACCAACATGTTAATTAAGACTGTCCTCCACATTAAGGCTCCCTGGGTCCCTCTCTGCTAGACGTTGTACGGGCAGTGGAGCAGGGGATGGATCAGTCAGGATAGGCTCTGTTTAAATGCCCTTAGTAGAGGGGTGGGCAAAATACGGCCTGCCAGGCCAGTCTATCTGGCCCACGGGGCCCCTAAAAAATTTAGAAAATTAATATTGGCTGCCTGTCATGCGGCCCTCGATGGCTTGCCAAAACTCAGTAAGTGGCCCTCTGCCTGAAATAATTGCCCGCCCCGCCTTAGTATCTGCTTTGTGCCACTTGGAGGGGCAGGGGATGGGGCTAGATGGGCCTGTGATGTGGCATCTCTCCTCTTCTATCATGTGTAACCCGCCTTGGCTCTTTGATACCAGGCAGGCAAGGAATTAATGTCCTGGCTGCTAAGCGAGGTGCCGATGCAAGTGGGTCCTCGGAGGACAGCTCTTGTCAAGGCCTCTTGGGCGTCTTCCCCAGAGATTGATTAGCTTCCCTATTAAATCCAGAAGCCATCATGAAACTGGGGCCCGTAACAGCTGTACTGGAGTGGGGGTCGACTTTCCTTTTACGGCCCCACTGCCCGAGCTGGGGCCGAAGTGGCACGGTTTGACCTCTGCTGAAGAGCGTTCGCCGCATCGGGAGTAACTAGAAGGTGGGCCTAGTAGGATCGGGTGAGCTCTGAGCTGCCACTGGATCACATCTGGCCCCATCGATCACATCCTCCGTATCTCCCTGCCTGTTCTGCTTGCACGCTTTGCTCATCACAGCTGCATCCAAACCCAGACTCAATTTGGGGCATTAATTTAGCACTGTATGATCCCATGCACACCTATTAGAGAGCGTGGGGCTGGGGGGGGGGGGTCTCGTGGCAGATGCGTGGAGATCTCCACCTCATGTCCCATTTGTCCTAATTCCCCTGCCAAGCAAGGGCTGGGCAAAGGCAGGCAGGCAGGCAGGCTGGCAAGGCAGTAATGGGCCCCTTCCTGTAATGTGCTGGGAGTTACATGCATAATTCCATTTATTGTTAACATAACTCTCAGCGTGTCGGGCTGAGAACATGAGCCGCTGAGGAGACGCTAGCCTGAAAAGTCACTTTGTAGCAGTTAATTAAGTGGAAGCGAGTGGACATCGAGAGGGGAACCAAAGGGAAGCGGTGGCGGCGAGAGGAAGCGATGAAGAGGGCTCCTTCAAAGGGAGCTCTTAAAGCAGCATCGCTTTGGACTCCAGCTGGGTGGCGACAGCAGCCTGGGGAGGCCTCGCTCTGCCCAGGACAGGGGAAGGGGCCGAGTTTGCAGGGTGGATCGCATATTGGCCTGGCACTCGGGACCGTTGCTCTGCTGTCTGGCTGGGGAAAATTCACTTCCCTCCCTAGCCTCCTTTTCCCACGTGGACACGGTGCCCGCTTCAGGGCAGCCCCCTTGGCTCAAGTTGTCAGCACGGTGCAGCTGGCAAACCCCAGCAACGTCCGAACCTTGGGGGAGCAGGCATCCGACTCCCTCGGACCCCCGGAAAATCCTCCCCACCCTCTACTCCCAGCTCCTCTGCAGAGGAGCAAGGCAGGCGTCGCACCCGTGACTCGGTTTCCCCTTTATGAAGAGGGCAATGCCTGCTGCGTTTGAGGCTTGATTAATCAAGGTCTGTGAACTTCTTGGGAACTTTTTGGTTGAAGGGTGTGAGGATGTTGCCCAGAGGCACTCGGCTCAGCCCCATCTCGCTGCTTGCCCCGGAAGTCTGTGGCAGTTTGTTGCGTGCTGCATCCCGATGAAGCGGCTGGGCCAGGAGGGGCCATTTATCTCGGCGCTTGGGGGCTGCTTTCTGTCCGCGTCCCTCCTGTGCAATGATACGGTCATTTGTGCGCCCCGATCTGCCCCTGTCTGTGCAGGTAATTGCCGAGGCTTCTCTGTGCCCCCGGTGATGCATGGAGGTGTGTGCTGGGCATGGGGCCGCTGCCTGCCATCGCGCCCGAGTGTTTATTATATGGATAAAAAATCGATAGCAAAGGGATGGCGAGAGTGACAGCGCTCATCCGTCACTCAAGAAGGGAGCCGGGCAGCGGCTCGGCTGTTCGCGGCCAAGGCTTATTCAAAACTGCTGCAAAATAAGTGTCGGGCTCCATAAATTGGGCTCCCAGGGACAGGGCCCAGGATATAGATCAGAAGCCTTTGACTTTGGAAGCGTGTTTTCTCCCCTGCTCCCCTCTCGCTTTGTGACTATTGGCTGGACGCGGCGGACTGCTCCTTTTCACCGCTGCCGCCGCCTCCCACAATAACTTGTTAGACAGGAGGTATTCACGGGCGCACTCTGTTTAAAGGGACAAGGATTTATGGCTGTGGTCTTGCCAGCAAGGCTGGGAGATGGCTACAGGAGCAGGGGATAACTCAGTGGCTGGAAACTGATGGAGCATCACAGCGGGGAGGAGGGATCGCCTCCCCGACAGGCCTGCGGGCGCTGCCGGCTGCTTAGAAGGATGCCGCGTCGAATCCCCCAAGCCCCTTTATGCCGCCTCATTGGAGTCCTTCCTGCCGCGGTAGTAAATAGCCTCTCCAGCCACGTCGGTGAGCGGATCTATTTTTCCAACATCTATCACTGCCCAGGATTGCTTTTAAACAAGAAAAGGGATAAAGGAGAAAAAAAAATGACCTCAGTCATTGCAGAAAAAAGTGCTGGGTGATGGATGAGCCACTTGTCAGGTTTGAGAGGGGGCCTGGGAGGACCGGTGCGATGCTGATTTACACCCGCTGAGGATTCAGCCCAGGATCTCGCTGTGGTTTTAGCATCAGGCATTTCCCTGCTGTCCACGGAGCGCCGGGGTCTGATGGACGGCAGCTTGGCGTCCCCAGTGCCTCCTGCTGGAGAGGCTCAGAGCCGCCTGACTGCAAGCTCCAGGCAGCCGGCGCAGCTTTCCCACAGCCGCTGCTGGGAAGGACACGTGCTTTTGGGGGAGGAGGAGATGTGCGTGCTAGCCTTGCTCTGAAGCACGTTTCAGAGTGGCAGCTGCAAAGTCCTTAAGCGGCCCTGGATATTTATTACAGTGCTTTGGTGAATAGATATTAGTCATAGTTAAGAAGGCCACGCTATTGTCAAGGGGAGTCGGGAGCTGATGCTTGAAAAAGAAATCCATGACGCTGACATTTTTTTCTGGGAGGTGGATGTGGTTGCATCGGAGGCGGCGGTTTGGGTGAGAGATGGGGATGCTGCCGAGAGATGCGCTGGGCCACGTGACAGGCTGGTAGGGCTCCGTTCTGCTCTCCCGAGGTCCTTGCATGTTTTTGCAGGGACCAGAACGGCATATCTGGACAGCAAAGGCAAGGTGTGACTGGAGCCCAAGTTGGCTTTCATCCAGCTAGTATGGATGCGTGATAGCTGGGCGGAGGTGGGGGTATGGCGTCGAGCACCCAGAGCACAAGGCCTCCAGGACTTCCAGCCTGCACTTGTGTTTCTTCTCTGCTCTTCCTGCCGGCACTGGCTGGATGGAAGGTAGCCGGAGGGATGCTGATGTGCCCGGCTGTTGAGCCTTTGCATTGCATGGACATCCCAGATGGGATGAGGATCAGCCTGGCAGAGCTGGTATCCTTCCTTCCATCCCCAGGTTCCAGGAGTTTGAACTGGAGAGGGAAGGTGAAAACCAGCAGTGGTGGCACTTTGTATGTAGACACATTCCCATCTTTTCTCCCCTGTTCCTCTTCATCACCCAAGTCTCCTCCTACAAGGGCCAGCCCCTGGCACTGAGCAGGGGTAGATGCCTGCCCCAGGACACTGGAAACCACGGGAAAAATGATCTGCCCTCTGAGATCAGATTCCTTGAGCCAAAATCTCAGAGCGGGGTCTCTTCCCCCACCCCAGAAGAGCCCGGTGGGGGGCTGGGGACTGGGGATTCTGGTGGGACACGGAGACACAGGGCTGGCCCCTTCTGCTGGATGCTGTGCCTTGTTCTGGGTGAGCCTTGCTGACGGATGGGCTTTGCATTAGAGTAGTGGGGAAGCCTCACGTGCTGTCAGCGTGTCTCAGCTCTTGGCGTCTCGCTTGACTGGGAACTTTAAAACAATGACTGGGATGCAAATGGCTGCACATTGAGACCAGAGGAGATGCCTACATGAGTTTTGGGATGGTTTTATGCCACCCTAGTTGGAGCTGGGCTTCAAACCTTGTGAAGGCTGGAGCCTGCTCTGAATGCTCAGCCGCCCTGGGTCGAGAGGAGCTGCTTGTTCCACACGGGGTGTAGCAGGAATCTCCCAAGGGCCAGCAGTTGCTTTCCTTTCAAGTACAGCTGCTTTTCTGTCCATCTGTGCTCCCA
Organism: Crocodylus porosus; assembly: GCF_001723895.1. Lineage (NCBI taxonomy): Eukaryota > Metazoa > Chordata > Crocodylia > Crocodylidae > Crocodylus > Crocodylus porosus. The sequence continues at coordinate 7,934,505 of NW_017728939.1, read as the reverse complement.
TCCATCCATGCGTCCATCTATCTATCCATCCGTCCGTCCATCCACCTCCTGGCTCAAGGGTCACCACCTTTGTTCCAAAAACAGATGGACGCCCATGGGATTTAACCCTACCCGTGGGAGACAAGCTAGGTGTGGTCTTTGCCTGTTGCACCCAGCACACCCAGGGGTGTTTCTGGGCTTGCTACAGAGCTCTGGCTATCCAACTTCTGGCCCTTGGGCCCCTCTCTGCTTCACCCTTTCTCCCTGGGTTGGCCGTGTATTTAACTCCCCTCCAAGTGCCCCCTGCACCATTCGAGGTTGCCCAATGCCTCTTCAAAGGAGGCGGCAAACAGACACCAGATTGGTGGGGTCGGTCTCAGCTCCTTGTGCAGCCCCCAGGTCGTGGCTGAAACCCAGTCGTGGTTCTGCGCTCCCAGGCGCTTCGTGGGCTGCAGGTATGGGCCCTCCTGCCAGCACGTCTGCTTCCTGTGCACCTGCAGGAGCAACTAATGGCCAGGGAGGAAAGAGCCCGTGATTTATGGAGCATCTGCTCCCGGGGTTCTGGTCATGGCACGTTTGCCAGGAGTTTCCCGCCAGCCTCTGCCTACTAGGTCCCGATCCAAAGCTGGCGGAGCAGCTCTCCTGGGTCTCGGTGGGATTCGGCATTGGGCCCTACTCGTCCCGTCCTCCCGCAGCTCTTGGCTGGAGATGTTTGGGTTCTCGGCCACGTTCTCCGCTGGGGGAAGTCAATGTGGGATTTCATCAGGCAGCCTAGGGAAGCCTGCTGCTGCTGGCAAGAGCCAGGCTAAACAGAGTCAGCAGGAAGAGGGGCATCATTTCTGGCCGGAGAGAGCGCTGTCCCCACCGGGGGGGCATCTCAGGAGGGGGCAAAGACCTGGTGGAAGTGCCCTGGCTTCAGCTGTGTTGCTTGCCAAGCCTTGGTGAAGCCCTGGGATACAGGATCCTTCTCCCCAGGCGCGTGGTAGCTGCAGAGCTGTCACTTGTGTTTGTAGGAAGCAGGGGAAGCATTAGCATCCAGCGGGGCCCCATGCTGCGTTCCTTGCAAATTCCAAATTGAGGCAAGCGGCGTGGCTTATCTTTGCAGGTTCTTGCAGCCGAGACCCCGATATCGGCACGAACTCCCAGCAATGTATGCAGATCCAGTGCGCTCGAGCGTGCGCTGGAAAGCCAGGCTGAATCGGGGCGTGTTTTCTGCAACCTTTACTGAGGAAAAGGGCCAATATTCCTGGCATGCAAGAACAAGGAGTAGTCGTGCGGGGGGGAAACATTCCCCTTGCACACAGCCGGACTCTTTGATCAGGATGCCTGGAACATGAAAAGAACAGCGTTGCTATTAGAGAGCTTACAGGCCTTTTACCAAGAGTCAGAGGGTTGGAGACTGACTCCAATTATATCCTGCCCTCGTGTTGCAGGAAACGGTCACCCACCGAGGCGGGAATCTTTTGCCTGTTTTAGCCCGGTAGCGGTCTGAAAACAGAATGCATTTGAATTCCCTTGATAGCCTCTTCCTTCCCTCCCAGCACGCTCATTAAAAGGCAAGGTTTTTGCACTCGGGATCAGGGACAGATCTGAATGGCAGCCTGGGGCCAGACTCTCTTTGATGTGCTTTCGGTTGTCTCCATTTCTGGCGATAGATGTAATGCCACACCTGTGGGTGACTGGTGCTGTTGGGGGGGCTGAATTAGGAGCCTCGGGATCTTGAAACGCAAGCTTCAGCCAGCTCAGCTAATAGAATAAGAGCAGTAATAGGCTCATCAACCTTTGTCGGTGACCCTGCCGTCACTGGAAGAGGAGGATAGAGCAGCGCGTTGGACGGGTGTGGGCCACGTAGGCATTTTCTCTGTGCTGAGTGCATCTGCGTTTTTCCACCAGCTTGCAAACCGGTGGAGGGCTGAGGTTTTATTGCTGCAGATCTGCTCTCTCGCTTTCCACCCAACTCATGGCACGTCCGTCGGTAGGTGGGAAAATGACCCATCATGTCTGAGAGGCACGGGAGTCCAAATCCGTACATATGTTCTACACATTGGGCGTTCAGCTGGTTTGGACGCCTGGTCATAAGGACCAGCTGGGAACTGCTGGGTGCCGCGTGCTTTGGAAAACCTGGCCCTTCTTTAGTTGCCAAAGGGAGAGCTGAGCCCTTCCGAAAAAAATCTGTTGATCTCCGCTGGAGGTGGATGTGAAATGGGGCAGTGGGGGAGAGTGTCTTGGCACCCTCCAGAAAATGGCAACACAGATGAATGTTTGTCCGTTGAAACTTCCAGGGGAAATGTTTGAAGCTTCATGGGGGGGGGAACAACCCTAAACAGAGTTGTGTTTTGGCAGCTGAAACCTGAGAAATGATCTGTTTTGCATTTTTGGATGAAAAAATGCAAAGTTTTCGAGGAAAAGAGGCTAAAAAAAGCATGATTGTAGTGGAAAACCCAGTTCTCTGCTGGAACAAAAAAAAAAAAAGGTTTCCTGGAGGACTTTCAAGCTTCCTGAAGTTTAACCCATCTGTTCAGCTGGTAGGACAGCGGGGAAAGAATTGGCGATATTATCCTATCTAGGAAAGACGGATTAAAGACGGTGGGTTTCAGTAAGCGCGGCCAGTCGCTCAGCTGTGATGGGAAGCTGATGCCAGTTGTGCTTCGTTTGGACACGGGGGTCAAAGTTTTAATAGCAGGGGCCATGAGCTACTGGAGAAAGTGGCTGGGGGCTGAGATGGCTTCTCTGTCACGTGCAGCTGTTGAACATTTTTCCAGAGGATGCTCCAGATGTGATGGGTGGGAAGGAGGGAGGACAGGAGGTGCGCCCGCATGGGCCTTTGAATCCGTGCCGCTGCGAGCCGGCTAGCTGGGCCGTTGAGGTTTATCATAATACCAGCAAAATATGGCTGTCGCCTGGGCACTTGGGCAATCCTAATGACAATGAGAAAAAGCTAATCTTCTTCCCCCATTTATCCTCTGCCAAATATCACTGATTTTAGGCAATTGCTTCACTCTAATAAAATCAGAGGAATGTTCCGGTCTCCACGGTTTTTAAATTAAAACTGAAAAAGCAGCGGAAGAAATGATTCGCTCTAGGCAGGATTGCCGTGGCCCCCCCCCTCCGGTTGGGTTGCCTTTGCCTCCCCGCTCCCCAGAGCTGATGCTGAGAAGGAGGGAAGGGAAGGGGAGGAGAGGTGTGAGAACGGCTAACCCCTGGTAATTGCCACTTAGCGGAGCTGGCTGCGTGTGGGTGGCAGGCCATGTGATTCCCGGCCACGGCTTGTACAGAGCCGAGCCGGGCCAGCTTCCGGCTCAGACGATACCTGCGTTGGGCTCGGAGCAGGGCTGGGCCCTGCCATTGCGTGGCATCCGACCCAAACCCCTGGATCCAGATGATCCCTGAAGCGTGGATCGGGGTCCAAATCTGAATGGGCACCTGTGTCCTGGTTTTACACCCTGGGATGTGCTGATTTGTGCGCAGCGTCGGCTCCCCTCGCACCCCCTCCCATGGGCTGGGGTCACTCACTCAGCTGCCAGCCCATCGCTCGGTCCCAGCGCCGCCTCGGCAGGTGGGGGTGCCCGCTCGGCTCCTGCAGCCTGGGTTGCTAATCCCAATCGGAGATTAGGCATCGGAGAGACAGCACCTACAAGACAGCTTCTCTTTTCTGGGAGATGACTGGGAAAGAGCAGATAACGAAGCAAGGATTAATTAAGCCAAGCCAGTGCTGGAGGACAGGACCGAGCTGGCTCCAGCATCCGGCTGGCTGAGGCTTTCTGCTGGCTGTTGCTGTCCTGCCTGGGAGGGGGTGACGGCAGGGGGCTGATATTTCAGCAGCTCGGAGGGAGGCAAAGCCATGGGGAGAGGAAAAATGAGTGCTTTCTTTATTTGGCCAGAGCCAGCGAATCCTGCAGAGGCCGGCGGGGACGGTATTAACAGACTCCTGAGCTCTTAACATGGAGCTTGCCTGAATTGGATGAGCGTTGGGAAAGGTCAGCAGCTCTGATCTTGTCGCTCGCTGCCAGCTCCCGCCCAGCCCGGATGGCGCTTGGCAAAGGATCAAAGTCCTCTTTCTCCATGCTGCAGCCTCCCGCGCCTGAGCAGCCCTGGAGGGAAGCACCAGCAGCGTTTCCCGCGACTCGGAGGAGATGGGGGGCCTGGGGGAGCTGCGTGATTCACCCTCGTCCTGGGTTCATGGACCGCGGGGCCATTCCTCCTTTCCATGTGCTGGGGGCAGCTCTGCCTGTGCCTCTGCTCTGAAATGATCCTTGCTGCAAAGTGAGGACTCATGGGACTGCAGCCCTGTCTGGGAGGAGCTGGGGGCTGGGGGAAGGACCGATCTGGCTGTCCGAGGAGGTTCCCAGGTCTCACTGGGTGACCCCTGGGCCCATCCAAGGTGCATGAGTCGCTCTCAGATGAATTCTGGACTGTGCTGAAGTGGCTGCAGGGCAGCTCCAGTGGCCCACGGCCCAAGGCCTGTGGGGCAGCTCATGGGGCCTATACACCAGCTCAGCCCAGATTTGGTCTCCTGAAGGCAGCACAGATCAGGACATTGCATCCCCAGCCCATCCCGGATGCCGAGTTGACGGAAGAGCTCGGCCATCGGCTACCCAGGCCACGAGCACGTGCCCTCCGCACCCCCTGCAGACCTTGTAATGACTGTAGCGCGCTATTGCCTCGTTCAGACTGAGATAGCCGTGTGGTGGTTATTTGTCAGGGTCTCCAAGACCATGGAGCGGGCAGATGGCTACATGCCTCGGCTCCGGTTGTTATTTAGGAGAAAGCTGAAATGGGGTCGCTGAACAAATACAGGCTGTGCAACAACTGGCAAGGCTGCGATACTGGTGATTATAATGAACAATAACCTGAATATGAGCCAGCAGCGTGCTCTTGTTGAGAGAGAGAAGCCAACAGCATACTGGCATACTAACACAATTAGCATACTAATACAATAGCTGTATTAATAGGAGCATCGCTTGCAAGTCAAAGGAAGTGATTCTGCTTCTCTATTTGGCTCCGGCGAGGCCTCGCTCAGAGTACTGTGCCCAGTTTTGGGCATCGTACTTCGAGAAAGATGCGGATAGGCTAGAAAGAGTCCAGCAGAGCAACCAACATCGTTAGGGGTCTGGGAAGCATGACTTACGAGGAAAGGCTGAAAGAACTATGCTTGTCTAGTCTAGAGAAGGGAAGACCAAGGGGGGATTTGAGAACAATCCTCACATACCTGAAAGGCCGTTATACCGAAGATGGCGATAGACTATTCTCTGCGGCTGCAGGGGACAGGGCACAAAGTCATGGTCATAAATTGCAATGGAGGAAATTCAGGTTGGAGATTAGGAAGAACTTCCTCCCTAGGAGGGTGGGCAAGCATTGGAGCAGGCTCCCTAGAGAGGCCGTAGCATCTCCATCCTTGGATGTTTTCGAGAGCAGGTCAGACAGACGCTTGGCTGGGATGGTTGCATCAGGCATGATCCTGCACTGAGCAAGAGGGCTGGACTAGATGACCTCCCGCAGTCCCTTCCACCTGTATTTTCCTATGGTCCTGTGAACCAAGGGGCTGTGTTACAGCATCCAGGACTTTCTCACCATCTCAGTTTATCCAGAGAGGTTGCAGAGACTGCTGGAGTGAAAACAGCCATGTGCAGACACACACACACACGCGTACCTTTGTATGCAGACAGCAACCCTGGAGGTTTTCAAGAGGACACTAGACAGTCACTTCGCTGGGGTCACCTAACCCCAGTTGTCTTCCTGCCTGGAGCGGGGGGGCTGGACCCGATGTTCTGCAAGGTCCCTTCCAGCCCCTAACAACTGTGACTCTCCCTGCCGTAGGAGCTCCAGGCAGCTCTAATCCTGTTCGGCAGGTCCCCCACCCTCTTCCCATTCAAGGCAACAGTGCCAAGCTGCCACTGGCGTCCGTAGATGCAGGCTCAGGGTGTGCATATGTGTGTACACGCACGCGCTCTGGAGGGGGAGGGAATGCGTGTGCAGCAGATTGTGTACACTACATTGCAAGAGTGTAATAATAACACGGGGGTGGGGGGGCGGGAGGCAGGATGCATGGTTTGCTGATGGCAGGCCTGTGCGTGGGGGTGTGTGCGCGCGTGTGTGTCACTGTGGATCTGTGTCACAAAGTTCTCCATGTATGTCTTTGCACTGGGAAAACAAGTATGGATTGACAGGCAAAATTGCTGTGCTTCCAAAGTGAGCAGAAACCTCATTCCCTCTGTCTTGTCGCTGACAACAACAGTACAAGCTCCCTGACTCCTTCAGGCCAGAAGCCTTGTGTTAGAGGGGAGGAAAAAAACCAACACCCCCTCCCATCCATGTCTAGAGAATATGCTAGTGAGAATTGGGAAGAGAAGCAGCCACAGAGAGAAAATGACCCTGGATTAGATTTAAACAGCCACTTGCTCCTGGGACATGACGGAGCAGTGTGAGCTGCAATAACACAATTATCCTGACAGAGGAGGCTTCTTCCAGCTCAGGGTTCACATGCAAATGCCAGAGCAAAGTGCAGTTTAGCTGGGAATGGAAATCTACCCCTTTCCTCACAGTTCCCTGTCCTTTGGAAGATGTTCACATCTGTAGAATGGACCCAACATGCCCAGAGATACAAGTCCTCAAGTCTCCAGTGCCCGAAAGGCACAGGACTCCAGTCCAGGTTCTTCGTCCAGTGGTGTTTAACGCCCCTTCCAGGGGACACCGCAATTCTGGTCCCGCTTCAGGCTCTGCCACTCGGTGGCCAGGCACCGTTCAATCCTCCTGCTTTGCCTTTTCGGTCAGTATACTGCAGTAATTCTCAGTCTGGGTCCTTTGAAAGGTGCAGCTGAGATAAGCCAGGTGTGACAAGCCAGCTCAGACTTAGACTTGTCCCTGCCTGGCTGTTCCCCCCACCCTCATTTCCCAGCCTCTTTGCAGGTAGGTAATTGCTGTAATAAATGAATGTGGTTTTTGAAGTGGGGTGCCGCTCAATTCACAAAAGTTATGGAGGGCGCCTTGAGGCTAGGGGGTCTAAAAATGTTGAGAACCGCTGGTATAATCATTTGGCTGCCCAGGCCCTGATTGTAAGTGCTTTAGCCCTGTGCCCTCCTGTGCATTTGTACAGTGCCTAGCGCACAAAGCTCCCATGAAGACAGGTCTTGGCAATTGAAAGGTTAACCCAATGAGACGAGAAGCAGATCATTTTTCTTGTCGGTGTTCCCATCAACACCGTGGGGCCGTTGGAGGAGAAAGCTCCATGCAGGTGCACGTACCTGCAGGGAGCAGCTCCGGCTTTGAATGTGTCCTCAGTAGTGTGGGCTCTTTGTAGCACAGCCCAGATCTGGATGAAGGAAGCCCTTTAATATTCTCCGGGAGCTCTGTGTTATCCTATAGGTGTTCAGTTGTCATTTAACATCAGTTAATGAGCACTTACAGTGTTATGTAAATTTGCTCTTCACTCTCACCCGATGAATCAAATAAGATTAGGGTTTTTTTTTCTTCCCCTTTTAATCTCAGCACTGACAATTTCCCCCTCCCCCCCTTCTCTTTTCCTTTTCATTTAGCACTAAAGCAGCAGAGAGATCACACTGGAAGACTGAAATTAAAAATGATCTCTTCATATTTTATGGATACCTATTACATGGATACCGATGGAGTGGGAGTGTTATCCTTCGCAATGTCTGGAGATCAGATGTCTTTAGACACAGAAAAGACCCGTTGTGCCTGATTTTTAACTTTTTTTTTTTTTAAATCAGTCCGTGCTATGGGGCTCTAGTTCTGGAAAATATCTCTATTCATGACAGCATTTCAGCACCTGCAAGTACTTAAATCTCATTGAAGTCAATGGAACATAACAGTGTTTCTATAGTATCTTGAATATGGCAGGACTGCATTGTCTTGAGCAAGGGTCTAGATAGTAGTAGCAGAGCACCTGGGTTATAGCAACACCAGAAGCCTTACCCGAGCCCAGTGTCCCCTGTCATGATGGACTGGGTCCTATCCAAAGAGCCCCCACGTGCCTGATAGTCACATTTTCTTGCAATTTGGTGTCTGTAGCAGTAAGAAAAATGCCAGTGCAATGAACGGCAGGTTGAAATGGCCACACAAACGTGTCTTGTTACCTGGTTGTCCCTGCTGCAGATTGGCCTGTATTGCAGAGGTCGGTGGATTATAACCATTTATAATATAATCTCTGCCAGCTCCTGCAGAGATGGGCACTGGTAGGCAACCTTTCCTAGAGCCAGATGCCAAAGTGCTGTCCTGCAGCTGTGTTTTACATGCCTGGGAAAGCTATGGGCAGGTGTAAAATTGGGTCAGGAGGTGTTCAGTTCATTTCTCTGCCAGTTCAGGGTTGTTCCCAGTTGATATATCAGCTAGTGCTTTGTCCAGGCAGGCTTTAAGTGTCCCATGTAATGGGGCTTCTACTGCTTCCCTGGAGAGACTGTCCAAGATGGGTCGAGATACTGCTCCTGATGCGCAGCCTGTCTTTTCCCCTTCCTTAATCCCCTTACGTTCCTCCCAGTGATATTCCTTCTAGCTTGTTTCTTTCTAACTAGGAGTGTTTAGTCAGGAGAGAGAGGAGACTGAAGGGGGTTTTGATAACAGCCTTCAAATACCTGAAGGGCAGCTATGTGGAGGATGGAGATTGACTATTCTCTGTAGCTGTAGGGGGTCGGACTATGATCAATGGTCTCAAACTGTAGCAGGGGAAATTTAAGTTGGATCTGAGAAATTTCTCACTAGGAGGGTGATCGAGCATTGGAACAAGCTACCAAGAGAGGTTGTGGGCTCGCCAGCCCTGCATATTTTCAAGGGCAGGTTGGGCAGATGCTTAGTTAGGGATGCTGCTGCTTTGAGCAGGGGATCGGACTAGATGTGACCTTCTGAGGTCCCTTTTAGCCCTGGTTCTTTATGGTTTTATTTCTTGGGTGTCGTGGCACCTGAAAAACAAACTGCCTATGCCAGGCCCATTCAGACCAAAGTGGTTTCAGGGCCTGATCCAAAGGAAATGTTCCTAGTACCCTCTGTCTCAGATTAGGACTACGCCAAGAGGTGGATGCCTCCCCGTCTTGCACACCTATCCCAAACTGGCTCAGAAGGAGTTTCAAACGCTTGCCTCATTTCCCCTTCATGATCAGCCTCGAGCCCCAGCAGGCTGTGCCCAGGTTTCTCCCACCCATCTCCTGGATGTCCCCTGGTAGGATGGTTTCTTTGAGAAAAGTCAATGAAAGCAGGGTGGCTGGTGGGGAAACCTGTCCAAAAAAAGAAAAACCAATTTTTTTCCTGATGATATAATTAAAGGTGCTAGATGTACAGCTTGCTGGTGTCGTTTGACCCCAGTACTCTTTCCTGCCATGGCAAGGGGTTGGACTAGATGATCTACTCAGGTCCCTTCTGACCTTAGAAACTATTAAATATATTGAGTAAAACTGAGTGTAGGCACAGCCCTGGCTTTCCATCGAAAAGGAGTTCCAGCCAAAAAATTTCAGCTGGTCTTCCCCTATACTCCAGCATGCAGTTACTATCTCTGGTTAGCTTTGCTACTCTTGTCAGCTGGTTTTCAGCCTGTGTGATTGTGCTCCTGCTTTACCAAAGCTTGTGATTTTAGATGAGCTGAGCCAGGCAATGAGAAGACACAGCCCTGCAGGAGGTGTCACAGAGGCCCGGGCTTGACTTGGTTGCTTGGAGGAAACGTATGGACATGCGTTCTTGGTCTTGATTCTGCGCAGAATCCATCTGGATGAAATCCTGCCTTGTGAACCCCTCCGCCTCCCTATTTGTGATGCTTATTTTAATATGCGTGTGCGCTCTGCTTTTCAAAGCGTGACTCGGAGAGGTCTCGGGGGCAAGAAGAACAATTGCAGTGGATCCCTGGAGGCTACAGAGAGTCTTATTAATTATAATAAATATTTAGCAACATAGAGCTGAGAATCTCAGTGCGCTCGGTAAAGGCAAGGAAGTGTCATTACCGTGATACTGCAGGACAGCTGAGACGCGGATAGGGACGGGGGTCATGCAGCGAGTCAGAGGGGGAGCTGCGAAGCGACATGGTGAATAAACCTCTCCATCTGTCTGTGTCTTCGTGCATTTTTCTTCTGGCTCTGCTATTTCTAAAGTGCTTCAAAGATCACTTCTCTGCTCGTGTGAAACGGGCAGGACGTCAGCGAGGCTGATAAGGGGCAGTGGCTTATACCAATGTAGACCTTCCAGCCCAGTCTCAAAGTGGCTTTCTCACTGGTTTCAGTGGGAGTTTCGTGCATAAGTAGCTCTGGAGTTAGATCTGAACTGGCCAGACAAGGCCCAGGCCACTGGGAATAGGCAAGAAACAGGCCAAGAGAGAACTCAGTCACTAAGGGAGCCAGGACACGTGGTTACATCACCGAGAAGACTTTGGCATGCAATTTATGTCTTTATCTCGGTGTCCATTGATAGCACATCCAATTTGTGGAGCAGGGGAGTGTGTGTGTGTGTGTGTGTGTGTGTGTGTGCGCGCGCGCAGGTAAATGAGATCTTTTTAGCAAACGGCTAAAAGAAAATGAACTCTGGCCTTGGGTACATCCATCTCACAGAACTATTTTCTAGTTCCTTTTCAGGGTAATTATTCTGGGTGTGTAAGAAAGTCACTCAGCAGTTTGAAGACCTATAAGGAAATGTGTCAGTCCTGTAATGATTTCCTTGATAATTTCCACCCCCCTCAAATGAAAGTTGGCTAATGGTTCACTTGGAGGAAAAAAAAAATAATTGCCACTGATTTCTCCAAATTGCAGAAAATGTATTAATGACACTTTTCAAGACAGAAATAACACAATTTGCATTTAAATGTGCCTAATCTTTGCAAACTCCACTTGGTATTTTCTTGTAGACGCACAAAATACCGAGCGCTTCAGCAGATCATTAAGTACCGGAGTGTGAACGTGCGGTGATGAATGGCAGGGGAAAGCAGGTGCCCGAGAGACTGAATTCTGGGCTGGGGTTGTGTCAAAATACTTCTTGCTCTGCCTAAAGACACTGGGCCAGATCTATGGTTGGTGTAAACAGGTGCAACTCCATTGGTCTCTGAGTTCACACCTGCAGAGGGTTGCAATGAGGATAGCAGAAGAACCGGAGACATGCAGATCCAGGCAGGATTCAGATATATTCCTCTCGGTGTCTTCCAAGGAGTGTAAATCCAAATCTGGTTTTACATCCCTTTTTCCCTAGGCCACAATCTGCCGCTCTGTCTTGCTCTCCAACCAACCGGATCCCTCTGAGAGCAGTATTTTCATGCTGGGCCCAACCCAATGATCGCTGGTGTCTTTCCATTGACTTTGCAATGGGCGTTATGTCTTCTGATGATGCCCTGGGGCAGCGATTCTCAACCAGGGCCCGCAGCACCTTGGGGTGCTGGGAGATCCTTTAAAGGGTTAGCGCTGGCGGGTGTACGAGATGAACCCGCAGCTTTCCAGCAGGAATCCAGTGTCAAACATGTCCTACCCTATTGTGGGCTGAGTTCTTTGCAACAGACTCATTGCTCCATTATTTTTCCTGTAGGCAAGAAACGGGTGACGGCGAAGCCCTGGCAGTTTCTGGGGGTGCCTTGAGCTGAATAAGGGGGCAGCTTGAGTCTGAGAAGGTTGAAAACCAGTGGGCTCGGGGCATGTCTGTGCTGCACAATGCTGTGCCCTGTGGCAACCTAGCCCTTATCAAGCCAACCTGGTAGAAGTGGTGGTAGAGTCACTGCAGCAATGGGCTAAAGGAGCCAGGGTGGAACGACTTGCTAATGGATTATGCTAGCTCATGCCTCCTTACAGGCCTGTGGAGACATCCCTGGTCATCAGTCGGTTACAGGTTGGGTGTGTGATCATGGGTTTAATGATGTCCTGGGCCTAGTGTTCAAGCTGGGGAGGCGAATCAGAAGGGCTGCAGCCACAAGTGAGATTTGTCAGGAGGAGCTGGGTGCCCCCATCTAGGTCTCAATACTCAGCGGAAATGGGCCGTGATGCTCAGGTCCTCTCCAGCACCGATTGATCTCCAAGCAAACCTCACGGATGGGCCAATATCGTTAACCCAGTATTGCACATAGGGAAATGGAGGCCTGGCGATAGTCCCAAGATCACACAATGGGGCCCCTCATTGCCTGGCTCTGTTTTTTGCCCCATTATCCAGGGAAACATGCTCTGGGTAATTAAACGCTGTCTGGCTTGTTCAGCTCTATTGATTTAAGCTCCTGCTTTACAGTTGTACGCGGGAAAGGTGAAAGTAGCAGGCCTCTCCAGAATACCTGGCTTAGAACAACTTTGCTTTATTAATAATGTGTCCCTTGATTTTTTTCTTATTTTTTATTTTATTATTGCTGTCTCATTAGTAAGAGCCCAAGGGGAATCAGTAAAACACCAACTGATTTACAAACAGGCCTTGATTCAACTACTCAATCAGCACAGAGCCCTAGCTAATCACCTTTGCCAGCCTGCCTTCCCTAGGGTCCTCAGCCCGTCAGACTTGAAACGGATGCATGGCATCAACAGACCAACCCCTATTGGCTGAGCTTAACGAGGGGCAGTCACGGTTACCTAGCAGCTTCTGTCCAGGATCTCACAATTATGCATTGAACAGTTGAGTCCACCGGCCCAGACCCTGTGCAGCCCTGGTGTATAGCCCCACGCCTGCGGCCAGCGCCGTGCCTCCCGGGGTTTGAATCCTCCGGGACGTCTCCTGAAGGCTGCTGTTTCAGGCTGCCACCAGACTCAGTCAGAAGTCACTTCCAGTTTCCACAAGGGAAGCCTTTTCTCCAAACCAGAAAACTTGGAAACCTTTGCAACTAATACATCAATAGGAAAGAAAGCTTAGGTTGTGCTGCAATGAATCAGCCCACCTGAAGAACGCTGTTCCCGCTGCATACCATTTAGCTGCTCCTGCTGAGGATCTGACCTTCAATCCATGTTATCAAGTCACTTCTCTTTTATCACAGAAGAGCTTGTATTACTCAGGCCTGATCTCTCCTTAAAAGTTTTGCTGGCATTGACTGACTGGCGAGGAGCGTGGGGGACGAAAACTCTCCCCAACAGACCCAGCGAGGCCTGCCGAAGCAGTTAGGTCATCGGCGATGTCTTTTTTGCCAAGGTAACTTATTGGGGTGCAGGCCTGGTATAAGCTAGACTAGCCCTGGTATTCATGTGCTGACATAAGGTGGAGCCCCATTCAGAGGGTTTTAATAGACTCCTGATATATTAAGGTAGCTGCATAAGCTCAGCAATATTAGGGTACCTGTATTAGCAAACCCTTTCTAGACTGTAGAGGGGCAGGGACCATCTTTTGTGTGCTGTGTTTGTCCAGCACCTAGCACAGTGGTTGTTATTATTATTATTATTATTATTATTATTATTTATTATTATAACAATAACGAAAGTAATAAAAGCAAATGGAGTTCAAAGAGCCAGTATGGGAAGCAATCCATCAGAGCCATCTTGTGCTTTTAGCAGTGCCAGGATGTTTGCTCAGGGTTTGAAATCTTTCCCTCGCCCAGACAGACTGATTTACACCACGGCGGTTCAGTCTGGTTCCCACCGGCTTTCTTTAGTGCTTTGGATGGGTCCAGCATCCTCCACCTTGAAGTGCAACGCCGCTCAGGACAGCACAAAACTCCTCTCCAGCCTTTGAATGCATCAAAGGGATTGCTGGCTGCCAAGAGCTTTGCTAATTGGCATCCGCGAGGGACAGAGGCACTGGGGAGGAAAGGAGGGGGTTAAGGGCTGACCTCTAGGGACCAGTAGCAGCTGATGGGGGCAAGGGAATTAAATGCCCCATCTCCTCGGTCCCTTGCTGAGCTGTAACTTCCATCCGCCTCTGCTCCTCCTCCCTCCGCTTGTCACCCTGCTTGCTTTTTCTTAGTTACTCTTCAAAGAGGCCCGTGAAATCCAAACCCATCCTCCTTGCCTCTGCCGAACCGTGACACCTGAATGATGCATGTGGTGGAGACGCGGGAGATGACAACGGCTTTCAAAATAGCACGCCCCACGAGGGGGGCTGGGAGCCACTATTTATTTTTGTTCATTAGGGAGGGTGACGCAGGACTCGTTAGCAGGGCCGCGGCACGCTCCGCTGATCGTGACTTAGGCTGTCATCTCCGACTCGCACAAATAGATTATGCATTCCACTCCCTTAGCTCTCGCGCTCTCTTCCTCTCTCTCCGGAGAGATACGAATGTACAGATGGATACTTATCTAGTGCTTTTCATCCCTTGATCCCAAAGTGGCGGTAAGCAGCATTATCTCTGTTTATTTATATTTATGACTGAGCGTTACACTCCCCCGAAGGGGATAGAAGTAAGGACAAATCTACAGACACCTGGGCCTGATTGAGGGCTGCTTTTGGAGATGGCAGAGGTAGCTGGAAGGCGCCTTTTTATTGTCCCTTCTGTCCTGCTGCATGCAGAGATTAGAGCATCCACCAGCCTTTTTTTTTTTTTTTTTTAACTTCCCTTCAGCTTTTTGGGCTCCTCTATAGGTGATGGGAAGTGCAGGGTACTTTGGCCATACCCCGGCCCAGCCTTACCGCAGTCAGCTTACTCTGTTCAAGGGGAGAACCGCGCTGCCCAGGAGATGCGCACCCCCCCGTCAGTCTCTGTTCTGCTGCCACGATGCACACGGGCTTCAGCATGGCGGAGTCAGGTCTTGCACGTTTTTAGGACCAGCCAGAGAAAACCCTTCAAAAACTGCCCTTTGGCTTTTTTGCTCTGTTGTGTTGTTGCATGTGCTGCCAAATAGCTGGACCCCAGAAGTGGCTGCATCTCAGGTGAAGCGGCACTCAGTGCCAGCGCAGATCCCGCTAGCGGGAGGACTAGGGAGGGATTGCAACCAAGATCAGAGCAGTGGGCTGTTTGGCTGGCACCCTGTCTCTAAAATGGACCTTTTCCCAGATGCGTCCAACAAGGGCGGGTGCAGAGGGGGTGCAATGGGGCAGCTGCACCCTGCTTTCAGACCGCATGGCTCAGGGGGGTTAAGAGTGATGGTGGCAACTGCAATGATGGGTGGGGTGGTGGGTTCCCTGCCCTGCCCAGTCCCCCGGGAGCAGGCCTGGGGAGGGGGAACACCCCTGCCCATAGCTGCTACTTGAGGCTCTGACACCTCTCTTGGCCCCGGGACAGCAGGAAAAGCTGTAGCAGCAGATGGGGAAGTCGGGGAGGAGAGGAGAGGAGAAGGATAGGTAATTCTTACATGCTTTGGGCACTTAAAAATGTCCCCCGAGGCTCTGGCAGTGCAGTCTGCCCCGCTGGTGGGTGTGGGGGGAGGAAGGAGGCTGTGAGCGGGGATGCCGTATGGGTGGCTGCTCCCGCACGCCCCTTTGTCACATCCTGGATCCTCCTCTGGCTTCGATGCAGGACCTTATCCACCGCGACGATACCATCCTCTGTGATCCGTGCTAAGGGTTTGTCTTCACTGGCAGGACTGAAAAATCAGGGAGAACGTGTAGGTAGGGTCTTCCTGAAAGTGGTTTTCTGGGGGCTTTCTCAGCGGCGCACAAAGCGGCATCAAGTTGAGCAGACCATTTCGTTTGCCCTAAACCACACCTTTTCACTGGGCTTTTGGCCTATTTGGTTAAAAAGGCCCGTGGGCCTAGCTCATTCATTGGGCTTTTGGAGGCATGAGTTACATTTGTAACTTTTAAAAAATGAGAATGAAGTCACAGCAAAGCCTCCTTTTGAAACGTGTGTTGAAAAAAAGCACCCCCCCCAATTGAAAAAAACCCCAAATGAAGACATGAAACCATTTGATTTTTCTGTGTTTTCTTTTAGCTTGTTTTCAGCCCAGACAGCTAGCTGAAATTGGTCTGGATTCACAGGTAGCGACTGACCCAAATCTGTTTTATTCTGGCAAATAAAATATATGACCAGAATATTTTACCCAGCTTTATTGCTCCCGAGAGACTGCTTATGCTCTGAAGCGTGCAGGCATAGCCTTTATAAATTTAGCCAGTGCAAGGGGAGGTGATATTCATAACAATGTCTCCGACTTTTCTTGGGGTCTTGCCCCAGCGGTGCGTTGGGGTGGGCTCTTCTAGGCTGCCGTCATGCAGGGGGTACAAGCGTGTTTAGTCTGACGGGACCACAGTGGACTTGGAGCTGTTGAAATGAAAGTTTGGGTTGACTTCAGCAAGGCGGGAGCTCCGGGCTGCTGCGTGAGGGTTAAAACAATTTCTCTGGTCACTTCAGAAGCAGGTCAGGAGTAATAACAGTAATGATAACTCCTGATGCCCAGTCTCATTCCTAGAGAATAATAATGGAAACACCATCACCTCGCTCCTCTCTAGGCTTTCACATCATTATATTTCAAAGGGCTTTATAAAGAAGGTCATGTGGGATCGCTATCCCCCGATTACAGCTGGGGAAACTGAGGCGTGGGGCAGGGAAGTGAATTGCTCAAGGTCATGCAACAGGCCGGTGGATGCCCCGAATCTCAGTCCAGTGCAACTGCAAAGTTGTGGTAGGGAACGGTCTTGCTAAGAGCGGGGGATTGGACTAGATGTGACCTCCTGAGGTCCCTTCCAGCCCTTATTTTCTGTGATTTTTATGATCCTATGAACAAGGGTGAGTGGGTGGACTGCCCCTGCTAGGCCTAACTGCATCCAAACTTTGTGGCTTATATATTGTGTTAATATTATGCATCGTGTTGTATGATTTATATCCAAGGCTGAGAAGGAGCTTGTTCCCTCCTGGTGGCATCTTTTGATTGACGAAGCCACCCTTATCTTCAAGAAATAAATCTCCTGTCCTCCCTATTATCACAGCACATCCCCTATAAGTAATGTGCTAAAGGGTGCGTGGTTATATATGCTCCACTTATCTGGAATGCCCAGGGACATATATAACTCTGACTGGTAGGCAAGATTAAAATAAAAGGCGTGTCTACCTGGTAGCTGCTTAAGTGATAGGTAACTAGTTAGGGTGCTTTCTCCCGCTGAGGGTCTGGCACTCTTACATGAGTAGAGGAGTAGACAGATGTTGGCATAAACCCGTATACCAAGGGTACTTTGCCCAGTGTCATATTGCCTTTGAAAGAGAAAGGAATACCCCCCCAGTGCAAATTTATACTTGCATTGGTTTTGTCTGCCTGCAGTTTATCTTGGGGTAACATTTGCTCAAGGCAAATGGACTATTACCTGCTTCTGTACCACTTAGTGATGATGTGCTGCCATAGCAACTGCTGCAGGCAGCTATCCCGAGGTAGCAGCATCTGTCTGCTCTTGATCCAGGGCTCGCTCACACTTGTGTGCAAATGGATGCAACTGAAACAGGTGTAATCGTACTGTCTGAGCCCTTAGACAGCCAAACTGAATGCAAATGGTGGATCCTAGGAGGGTTGTTCCGACATCAGAAGTGCTCCAAGGGTCGCAGCAGCCTCGGGACTGACTTGACTTGACTTGACATGTCTGTTAAAGCCCATGGAAAGACTCCTTCTGCCTTCACTAGGACTCGGGTGTGCCCCCAGCGTGGTCACTGGGTAAAGTTTTTGCATCCGAGGTCTCTTTGGTGGTCTCGTTAGTTGTTAAGTGTTGGCTGGGTGCTATGGATCTGGGGGTCTGTGTCCAGCTCCCAGCAGCCAAGTGGCTCTGTCCCAGGAAGCATCACTTCTAATGGTGCGGCCCTGGGGAGTGGACTCTTGCCTGGCTCTGAGGGCTGCCCCTGCTGTCCAGGAGCATTAGCAGCGGGTGTTTGGGCAGCATCTTGGCCAGGCTGGATCTGGTCAGAGGTTTGTCAAAGTGCACCAGTCCCCAGGGCCCCATCAGCATGATGCCCTCCCAGCCACTGAACCCATGTGAGCACCCACCAGCTCCCATCACCATCTCCTCTGTTTAGACTGGCAATCCCAGTACAGGCCAAACTCATTAGGAGGATGTGGGCCAGTGCCAACTTGGCACTGGCAGGAGGCTTTTTAATTGTAGAGCCCAAAGCACTTCACCTAGACAGGGCAGCCGAGGTCTAGGGAGCTTAGACCCACCGCCCTGAAGCCAGGCGACTTGGCCAAGGTCACGCAGTGAGTCAGTGGCTGAGATGGGCATAAGAACAGTAAAAAGTCGCTGTTAATCTTGGTGCACTGCACTTGCTACCGGGATACATTCACAAGGCCTAGTGATGGGTGGGTAGAGAGAGGAGGTGTAGGGCGATGGATGAGTAGATGGGGGCATGTGGGGATGGATGGGTGGATGGCTCAATGGTTGTGTAGGGGCAGAGGATCAATGCCATGGATCTGCCACCATTCCTCTTTAAAGCTTGTAGAGTGGATAGCACAGACTGGGGGCACGGTGCCCAGGCTTTCCTGAAACACAGCCCTCCGCAAAGTCCTGATCCCCTCTCGGCCGCTACGTGTCAGAGGAGGACTAGCCCAAGAAGCTGGCAAGGCCCTTTATTTAGCGGCATTTGTTTTGCACTGAATTCAGGTTGCGCTGGCTGTCTGCAGGCCACGGCAGGGGCTGGGGAAGAGAGATGAGCTGTCTGTCCAACCGTGTGCTTTTCTACCAGTTCAAAATCACCTAATAGGCAGCCCTCCTGACTAATAGCACAGCGGTTTCTCCCTGCTCCCCAGACACATTTTCCCCACCTTTGTTTTAGGAGAATAAAATGTATGTGAAGAGTGAAAACGTTTTATTTCACCAGTGGAAAAACAACACTATTTTTTTTTCGGGCTGGAAAGTAACCCCATGGAGGTATAAATATTTATACTCCGTATATTACCCTGGCCCCATTCAACTGCAATTGTTTCATTGGTGTGTATGTGTCAGCACTTCCTAGGGGCTCATTTTCTGGGGGTTTATAGCTCCGCTGAAGAAAAACAGCCTTTGAAAACGAGCAGCGATCAAGGCTGTGTGTTTGCATTGACATTGCTGGAAGGTAGGTCTCCTGGCACAGGCTCCTGCCTGGCATCTCCCCTCTTGGAACGGACCTTACCCCTTGGAGGGATGCTGGAACTGAGCTGGCCTTTACACTCACTGGCTGGATTTCCACCCTGAGGGTTTGAAACGGTTGCTGTGTTTCACCCCAGAAGTGGCTGCATTTTGGCGGTGGAGTAAACATCATTCAGGCCTAATTTAGCAGCTTGCGTGCACCGAATCCTGAGCCTGTCTGGGGACCTGGCTGCTTCTGATGGGGGCTCACCGAGAACACAGCTCCCTTGGAAATGTGGCCTTAGGGTACAGTGTGAGAACAGGGCTCTGGCATGGGGAAAGGGAAGCGGAAAAGAGGCAGGGACAGCTTACCTGTTCCCTTCTCTCACTCTCCCAAACTGGTGCATCTCTCTGCTTCCTCCTACTGCTTTATGCTGCTGCTGATCCTTCTTGTTCCCCACACTGGTAGCCCTGGGATGGGTGTGACGTGGATGCTGTGTCGTGGGGGGACAGTGCATCAGCTCTTGCTTGGCGTTTGAGCCCGCACGAGCTCCCCTCCCCGGGAAGGAGGCCTTCCCAGCTCAGCTGGATCGCTCCCTTCATTTTAAGCTGCTATAGTCCGTTGGGAAATAAACTTGGGACTTGGGAAATGAACTTGGGACCCGTGGTAGTAAGCCTGAGGTGTCTGAAGGGTGGGTCACATCCTTGATCATGGGCATGGAGTTGTTCTCACACCTGCCCTGGGCTCTCCATCAAGCACCGGGTTGCTCTGTGGCCAGCCTGATGCTTTATATGGGGCTATAAATCACCAGAGCACCTTGGAAGGGGGAAGGAAGACTTGGCTCCAGCTGCTGGCAGTATTTGGGATCTCCTGACTTGCTTTGCTGAGGTGTGTCTGTGTTCTCCTTCATGCATGAGTAGTGCAGACCCTCCCAGGCTGAGTGGCGTTGGCCTAAGAGGAAGGGAGCAATCCAGGTGAGCTAGGACAGCCTTCTCCCGGGGAGAGCGCGGTGTGCACGTCTCCTGGCATGTTCTGCTCCAGCCTGCCCGGCTCTGCACGCAGCAAAATCCGGGGAGGCTGCTGGCGGCTGTGCAAGTGAGCCGGGAAAGGTACAGCTGGGATCTCCCAGAGGGCCCGAAGGAGTTGGACCCCAAGAGTGTGTGGGATGCCTTAACCACCCAGGTTCTTGGAAGAACCTGGCCTGCTAGCTCCATGTATGATGCAGGAGTCAGCCGTCTCGCTGGGGGAGGCAGGCCTGGGTCTGTTGCTCCCCCTGGCATTCATTGTAGCTCCCTCCCCAGGGGATGCCTGCAAACCTGCCCTCTCCCCAGGTGCTTTGTGCCATGCCTTGTGCTGGGTTTCTCAGACGGATGCATCCCTCTCCCCTTCTGTGCATGGAGCCATCAACTTCCTCCTGGCTTCTGGTTCTGCAGACAGCTTTAATTGCCTTGGTATTTTGCTTGTGTTGTAGCATTTTATGGCAATTGTGGACTGCAGTACAGCACTGGGTGCTTCGGAAATACAGTTATGATGATAGGGTCTTTCGTCTTACAGGATCTCGGGTGTGTTGGTTCAGTAATTCTTTGGCCATTTGTCTGTCTATCCTGTCTTCCTCCATCTCTATCTATCAAGCAGCTGCAGCATGTAGAGGCACAGTGTACGCATGCCCCCACACTGAGATGCAGCTGCCTCTGGGGAGGAACAAGCCAGCTGTCAGAGCACCCTGCGGTACAGGGCAGGAAGCGAAGGAGAACCCGGGCTGTCGGAAAGCAGGTAGGCGGCATGTGGTGGCGTGCCATGATGCCGGGGTAACACCTGGCCCTTGCAGATGCTGCTGTGAGCAGCTCTATTGCTGGTAGCAGCAAAGGAGGACTGGGTGAGGAGCCCAGGCGGAGGCAGGCTTGGGGGACCTGACTGCAGGACCAGCCTCCTGAGCATGGTTTGAAAGGCTCCATGGGCCTTCCACCAGCCCCTTGTCTCTCTTCCCCAGCCCTGCTGTGGTGCAGAAGCGAGCCTGCAGAAAGCCAGGCAGCCCCTGCATCTCCGGGGCCCAGCAGGAGGAGCTGGGAAGTGAAACGAATGGGTCTAATTATCCCCCGCACCTCCCTTCACCTGCAAGGCCATTTCAGGTTACTAATGCCAGCCAAGAGACATGATCTGGCACTGGGATCTGGGTACGAACGCTGCTCCGGGGAGGAGAACGATGCCTGTTGGCCGGGAGCCTGGCAAAAGCCTGGCTAGAGGGGGGCTCCCGTCCCTTCACAGGCTCATGGAGGATGGGTTACCTGTGAAGCGCTGCATGGGTGCAAGGCAGCTGCAGGCTCTGGGACTTGCTTGTGAGGTCTGGAGACACAGGTGGCTGTTGCTGAGGAGAGCCAGTGCAGGGACAGAGACCCCAGGGGCCAGGTTCCTGCTCTGCCACCGTCATCTTGGGCATGTCACGCCATCTTCATGCCTCGGTTTCCCATGTGTGAAATGGGGCTAGGTGCACCGAGCTGCCTCCTGATGAGGTGGTGAAGTCAAACGCCCCAAGAGGATGAGGAGCTCAGATGCTGTGGGAGCAGAGGCTATGTTAGCTGGGATCGGAGAGCCTGGATCTTCTTCTCCCTGGGCTTTGGGGCAGCTGGAGTCCCTGGGTGGGTGTGGGGCATCTCGGGTACTAAATTGGTCCCGTGCAAGTGTTTGAAGGGATCACCTTTGGGCAGGGTGTTTCCTGGTTCCTGGGGCATTGGGGGGAAGGGAGTGGAGGAGGCATAGAGGTCTCTCGGCTCCGGCATTGGGAACACCTCCGGTCTCCCAGCGTTGTCAAGGGGGCACTCGGAAAGCACGGGCACAGAGCGACAGGAGAGCAGCCCCCGGTGCTCTAGGGTGCATTTGAACACCTTTTGTGGGAGCGGGACGATGGCCGCCGTGGTGCCCCTGCTTCGCTGCGGCAGGTTCAAGCATTGCGTCTTGTGCTGCATCAGGGTTGATCACGGAGCTTAGTGAAGAGGTTGTTAGATGGTGGATTTGGATAAGGTGGTTTGGATAGGGATGGCTCTGCCTCAAGGACTCTCCCGGGCCCTTTTGGCCCTGTTTCTCTATGACAGTCCGCCTCGGGCGCACTGTGGGATACTGGAAGACCCAGGGGTCCCCTGTTGTGCTCTGTACAGGATGCAGATGCTACAAGAAGCAGAGTGCTTTTTAAGTAGTATCTCATTCTAGCAAGGGCTGTTTTGGAGCCCTTGGGCCAGCTCCGGAGCACGTGTCTGTGCGGCTTGCTTCAAAAATGCCACCTGTCTGCACCCTGTGTCAGTGCCCCGCATGGATGGGTGAGCTGGTTCCTTGATTTCCAGCCCAGGCTGCTGCTGAGATCAGCAGCATGGACACAGAGGGTCCCAGTTCAGGCCCCTGGCTCTAGAGGGCATGACTTGAGAAGCCAGCTACTCCCACGACCTTTCACCGAGCCGGCTGCTCAGCTCTCGGGGACAGGGAGGCGAGTGCTGGAAGTTTGCACCCTGGTCGATCCCCTGGGAACTTGCTTGAGGAGCCCTGCCCTAAGCGGGGAGTTTGGACTTGGTGGTTTGAAGCTGACTTCTGGCAGCTCTTTCCCCGCTGCGCCAGCCCCGGCCTGGGACCCGGGCAGTCAGGGCCCTGGTCCTTGCCACGCTGCTCCCATCTCTGCTTTCTGACCTGACTTCCTCACGCCTGTCTCCAAGTCGGGGAACCTGGCCCGAGCACAGGTCGAAGGGGACCAGCGGGCGAGACGTCTGGAGCGGGAGGCTTCCTCGCAGCTCCGTAAGCTGAATGGGAACGAAATACGAGGAGGAGCTGCCCGCCTAATAATCAGAGCCCTACGCCCCGTCTGCACCGTCCCTGGGGAAGGTGGTTATTAAGCTGGTGGAATTTCACCTGCTGGCGCCGCATCCCCGGAGTGCCTCCGCCTGCGGATGCAGATCGAGCCGCTACGTGTTACTCCGCGTGCTGATTGAGAGGGCCGTGATGAGGTGCCCCGTTCATAATGCACGATAGGGCACGATTCCTCGCTTCACCAACCCCCACCGGTGGGAGTCGGGGCGGGAGGCCGTCACCGGCAGGCCGTAAAGCACCCAGCTGCATATGGGAAGCCTGGGAACGAGGGTCTCCGTTGAATAGGAGACGTGCTGGCTTTAATTAGTCCAAGCCAGCATTGCACCACCCTGTCACGACTGGCTGGCCGGGAAGTGGACGGCCTTACGTGGAGCTGGAGTGAGAGGAGTGGGGGGGTCGCACCCCTGTGCTGCCCGGGGTGATGTCTGCAGGGCTCTCTGTGAATGATGTGGCTGGAAGGGGCCCGATCCTGAGCCTGGTGTAAGCTCACGGGAATGTGGTTCACGTCACCTGGGACCCAGGCTCTCTGTGGACCGGATGCTGCAGCCCGTAGGGGAGTTTTCCTGCACTGCAGGGGCGAGGTTTGCCCCTTCGTGTGTGTGTGTAAGCAGATCGGGGCTGGGAGGGAGTAGCTGGAGCTCTGTCCCTTGACCCCAGCTGAGGTTCTGGGCCTACCTTTGTCCTGCTTCTCCCGTACGGCTGCTGGGTCAGCATCAGGCTGCAGCATGCCGTACCACCCAGGTTCCCCAGGCCTGGCGCTTGCCAAAGAAGCATCATGCGCCGTGCGCGCTCTGCGTCGGCTGGGACGCTGGGAGCGCAGGCTTTCTTGCAGCAGTGACCTCTGGGAGTCCGGGTGTGAGCTCCTCCACGGAGCTGTGCCAGATGGCAGCAGCATGAGTCTGCAGGCAGCTTTCACCCAGTGCCCTGCTTGTCTCCCAGCCAGCACCCCTGTGCATCAGTGCAAGCATCTGGGCTGACCCCAGTGTAGCACCTGCCAAGGACCTTGAGGGGTGGAGAGGGCAGTGCTGTCTGATGCAGAGCCAGTCGCTCTTTATCGGACCCTCCAGTGCAGCTATTTCGTCTCCGCTGCCTCGTGGGCCCATCCCAGAGCGTGACTCCAGTCCCAGCCCCAGCTCCCGGCAGCTTCTCCCCATGCCTCTTGGCTCCTTTCCCAGCTCCCAGCCTGCAGCGGGCAGCTCGCTGTGGGAGCTGGGCTGGGGCGGGATGATGCAGCCGGGCAGACAAGAGGGTTATTTGATGGTGGAAGTGCATCATGCTGTTCCCCAAAGGGGCCCTCAGGGTTTTTAGTACGTGCAGCTCGGTCTTCTCTCTAATGCACTCGGATTCTCCAAGGGGCCGGAGTCCATAAAAGCAAACGGCTGCTTCTAAAAATCAAAGGAGGGAGAACATGCTTGCGGCCATTGCCTCCCCCCCCGCCCCTGCCCATCCTGCAGTCACGCTCCCTTCACCTCTCTCTCTCACGCTCCGAGGCCTCAGTCCATGGTCCAGGCAGAGCACGGGGACTCTGGGCATGTGGGTCCATGTCTCACCCCCACTGCATGCTCACGCGAGAGCCGGGGTGTGCAGGCCTGGCGTTCAATAGTTCCCGTACATGCTCTGGGTTTACGAGCAAACTCTGTTTCCAAGGGCAGCCCCATTCAGCTTGGCGAAAGGAGTCTTTGGGGGGGCATGGAGCACCTTGGCTGTTGCTCTGTGCCTCAGTTTACCAGCCGTGGAAGCCAGGAGCTGGTCTCTGGGATTCCTAGAAGAGCAGAGAGGGTGCCATCTTTCTCCCTGCCTTTCATTTCCATGTGCGTGCAGCCAGTCTGCAGCAGACTGTGCCCATGGTGCCAGGCAGGGGCACTGCCTAGTAATGAGAAGAGTGGGGGCATGGTCGTACCAAAGGAGCTGCAAGTAAAGCTGGGCTTAAGCCGCTCCATCTCCCTGAGCTGGACGCTCAGCAAAGCAGTTGTCCTGTTTGCCAGCACATGGGGCCTAAGCCATGGAGGGCTTTTCCAGGAGCTCAAGTGCATCCTGGGGTTCAGCGTGTCCTTGGAGCTAAAGTGGAGTGGTCAGGGTGGGTGCAGGGGCCAAACAGGGAGCTGGGGCAGTGCAAGACATCAGACAGGAAAGGAAAGAGGTTGTGTCCATCTGCTCCTGCAGCTCGGGGCAGCGGCTGAACCCCTCCTCTCCTCCCATGGCCAGGCTTTGCCCCAGCCCTGACTGTGCAGAGCGAGCATCCTGGCCTGGCATCAGGGGCTTAATGGGAGCCAAGGGGGTGCCAAGGTGGGGTGCCTCCCCAGGTGCTGCTCACCCCTCCCCTCCTGAGCTAGCCACACACCCTGATCCCTGGCTGTACTGGGAGATCTCTCTGTCTCTCTCTGTGCAATATATATATAAGCAAGCCCTGGATATGGGACAGGAGGAAATTACTCATGCAGGAAGCCTTGGGTGGCCTGGGACCAGTCTCGTCAGCATAACGAAGGCCGGGGACTAACCTCAATTCCTGCAGCCCATACATTTATGGCCAGGAGGAAGACGTGCTGGGATGGAAGAGATGCATTTGGGACCCACCTCAGCGGGACTGTTCACCCCCAGGGTGGCTGGGAGGAAGTGGAGCAGGGAGGCGAAGAGGAAGAGCAGTAGGTACACAGCAGGAGGAGCCCTGCGATCTTCCCTCCCCACCCTGCTAGACCCAAGGGCAGGCTGAGCACCAGTGACTCCAGGGGATGAAGATGCTGCCCCACAGCATTGGTGAGGGGGGGTCTGTGCGGTGGGGAAAGGGCCCGTGAGCAGCAGGATGGAGCAAGGTCAGAGAGGGAGGGAGCTAAGCAGGGGACCACCTCCCCCCACCCTGGCACCATGCCCTAAAGGGATCAGCATCAATGCACCTCCACGCATTGATGCTGCTCGCCGGGGTCTATCTTCTTTTTTTTTTGCAGGTGGAAAGCTGCCCTGCTCGGGCACTTGTTGTGACATGCGAGAGTGCCTGGATCTGCCTTTTTAATGGGTTTCAGCTCCTCTGCCAGGGCTGCGGCGCCTGTCCTGAGCGCTTAATTAGTGCAGCACCGGGAACACTCGGCCTTGCCTTGCTGCTGTCTGGAGTGGGAGCGCCCTCCGCAAGCCTGGCAGCAAGGCAGGCAAGCGGGGCTAGGGCTGGAGGCACTCAGAGGGAGAGCAGCATCTTCCCTGGGTGCTGCCAAGTGGCGCGGCTGGGCTGTCGGCGCGAGCCGGACGCGGTTCAGAATGAGCAATAAGGCGCAGGCAGGTCCTGAAGCAGCAATGGGAAAGTTCATTGAGATGGGCAGGAGCAGAAGCGAGGAGAAAACCTGCAGGTTGAGATGCAGGGATGAATATGGACGAGATGGAGGGGGGGATAGTGGCAGAGAGAGAGTGAATGAGTGTGCTGGGAGTGGGGGCGGCTGCACTGAGGTGGGATAAAGGGACTGGGGGCCGTGGATGGCGCAGAGAGCGGTGAGCCCGGACTCCTGGGTCATGATCCCTGCTCCGCTGTTGGTCTGCGGGGAGGGCCTTGCACCGTCTGTGCCCTAGTGATGGGAAAACCAAGCTGCCCAGAGCCCCGGGGTGAAATCCCAGGCCTCTGGGAGCCCGCGGCAAACCTCCCGTTGGCTCCAACCAGGCTGGATGTTGCCGCCCGGGTCTGGGAGGTGAGTGCAAGGAGCTGTGGGGATGGTGGGTGTCAGGGGTTGGGATGGGGAGGGGTGGCTGGAAGACAGCCAGCAGCTGGGGTCACGTGCGGACCTCATGCCTTAATACCGCCTTGCTCCCTGCTGTCCCGCGGCAGCTAATTGCTGCCTCTTCTGTAGCAGAACCAGACCGCTGCCATTGCCAGGGGCTGCAGCGGGGGTCAGGTTTCCCCAGGGGGGTCGGGGTGATTTCCCGTGGCCTGGCACCACCTGTCACCATTGACAGGGCATAGAGACGGGTCCCAGCCGGAGCGGACAGGCCAGCCCCTCTGTGCGCCACCATTTGCACTCTGGGTTACGCACGGGGTGTGCGAGCCCTGTGCATGGCTGGAAGTTTTAAATAGACAGACAGACAGCTGGGGGTGGAGAGGAGGTGGAGGGAGGAACGGGCTATTTTTTCCCTTTCTGCTTTGAGCCCGGCTTTGCTGAGTGACAGGAAGAGCGGAGCTGCAGACAGAGCTGGGGCTGAGCACTGCCACCTCTCCAGCGGGGATATTAATAATCCCAGAAGGGAGGAATCGCTGATCTGGGCCAGGGCAGAGGCAGCAGCAGGACTTTGCAAGGCCAGCACAGGCAGGGCAAGGTGGTTTTGCCCCCTCTGCCTCGTCCAGTGTGTCCCCACTGGTGGTCCACAGAGCAGCGTGGGGTGGTCGTTGTGTGTACCCACCCATGGGCATCTGCGGTTGTGGCTGGGTCTCCCGTTCACTCTTTTCTAAGCTTGGCAGATAGATGGTCTTCCATGTCGTTATAATACAGCCCAGCCCAACCTCCATACACAGTAATCCCTTCTCTGCCGGTGGAGAAACAGGCATGGTGAGATCAAGGGTCTTGCCCATGGTTCCTCAGGGAATCAGTGGCAGAGGCAGGGCTGTACCTGAGGGTCCCAGCCCCCTTCCCAGGAGCCTGGCCATCTTGATATTGCATGGCAGTAACACACAGAGGTCGCAGCCAGGGATCAGGCTTCCTGGTGCTAGGCGCTGTACAGGCAATTTGAAGATAGGCCCTTCTCTCGCTAGCAAGGAGCAAGGGCGAGCACAGGGATGTCTCTCTGGGGGAGCAGAGGCTGGCAGATCAGGAGATGGAGTTGGCTGAATGGACTAAAGTGGGAGGGGGGTGGATTTTGCTCTTTTCTGGGCTGGTGAATCCACTGCGATGATCTCCTGGTATCCCTAGGCTGTCAGGGATACCAGTCTCAATGACTTAGACCAGTGATTTCCATATTATGGGGCTGTTTGTGACTGGGACACCTTCATTTAGCATCATTTAGGCCCTGGAGTCGATCACTGAAATCCCACGCTCCTCGTACCTCTCCCTGGTAGGAGGCCTGGAGTCTTTCTTGACTGCATTATGGACTGTGGGGTTATTCATTCTATCAAAAAGGCCCTGTGAAAAGATGGGCTGGAGGCTTAGAGCTCAGCTTAGACCTCCTGCTTTACCCCAGGCTCCCTGTGGGGCCCTGCGCAGGCCAGTTCTGCTCTCTTGGCCTCAGTTTCCCCATATGCAGAATGGGCATTAATAATTATTGCCTAGTTCACAGGAAGAGTTAACTCCTTCCTCTCCACAAGGCCCTTGGAAAGGCATTGTATATGTAGCCTGCTGGGGCAGACGGGGCCCAGACCCCGAATGGTAGAGGAGGGGGCTGCAACAGAGGCCACAACATGCAGAAGCCGCAGGTGCAGCTGAGCACCCAGCGCAGGTAACACAATGCACAATGCAGCCGGGGTGGCTGCATTGGCATCCATAGGGGCAACTGCAGCTTGCTCTGGTGGGGAACATTCCCGCTTGCAAGAATACAGCAAGCCAAGGCTTTGAGACTCACACGCCCCCGCCTGCGTTGCAAGACCTGAGTCAGTACCGGCTCCGGGATTACAGCGCACGACTCCTCAAGTCCGTGGCCTATGCTCAGCCCTCGCCCCAGCCCCTCTCCTCCCTGGCACAGGGGGGTGGCAGCAGCAGGGAGCCCAGCCTCCCCCACTCCTTGCCTGCTAACTCCTGAAGCAGCTCATCTGTCTCCTTTCACGCTGGCTGAGCTGACCCGCCGTGACCCGTCTCGCAGAACTAAATGGGTCTTTTGCCTTGGGCTGCAGCTGTGCGTGGCCCAGACCTCTCCGCTTCGGCCTGGGAGGAGAGGGAAGACCGTGGCATGACCGAGGCGCTCCTTGCCCGGATCCTGCTCTCAATCTGGCTGCTGCAAAAGGGCCCTTAGAAAAACTCCATGCTAGCTCTGCCAGCAACAGGGTTGTCCTGGAAAAAGGATGGGACATCCTGCATCCTGTACACATCAGCTATAGCCTGTGGTTCTGGAGTTGCTCCATTCAGGCCTCCCTGAAGCCCTTGCTCATCCCTTTTATCCACCCCTCAGCAGAAGATCCCCTTGTCCCCTCCCCGGGGGTCTCATCCCAGCCCCGGGAGGCACCGCAGCCAGGGCTTCATCCCTCCCCTCATCCTCCTCCATCCTTGCAGCATCTGAGGCAGGTGCTCTGGGCCGTCTTTGCCTGCAGAGCCCACGTGGCTCCCCTTGCCCAACAGCCTCACCTGCCCTTTTACCAGCCCTCCATTTGATCTGCAGTCCCAGAGGGGGCTGGCTGCGGAGAGCTCTGTACAAAGAGGGGATTACAAAGCAGAGAGTATGGGAATAACAAAAAGCAGCCCTCCCTTCCCTTCTGCCGGCTGCAAGATCAAACGGGGCTTGGGAAATATGTGATGAGAACTCAGTGCAGGCTTTGCGTGGCCAGGCTGGGCTGAGATGTTCAAAGACGCTAGGGATGGAAGGGACCTCAACAGATCATCGAGTCCGACCCCCAGAGATGCTTGCTCTGGGCCCACTGTGCCCAGGAGGGGAAGGCGGGAGCTGGGCCGATCCCCCTGCATTGAATGGGCAGTGTTGTTCAGAGAGGATGGCGTCTGCGTGGGTCTGGGGAGATCCGTGTCCATGCCGTGTCCATTGCTTGTGTCGGGGTGAGGGCGGCTCTGGGGACACGTGTGTCTGGGTCATGTGCGGGTCTGCAAGAGAGAGAGAGCGAGGTCTCAAGCTGTGGCGCTTCGGCCGCGGTCCAGGAGAGGGGGAGATTCTTGGCTCTGGGATGTCAGATCGGCTTGTGCTGGCTGGTCCTGCTGCCTCACCGCTCAGCACAGATCGCCCAGAGACCACGGAGGGCAAGTGGAAGCAGAAGCCACTCCACGAAGGGGACTCAAACCCGGCCCATCATACCCTGGCCAGGACACTTCTGCCCCCCTGCAGTTCTACCCCTGCTGGACCAGACTCAAGAGAGACAGGCGGGTTTGCAGGCTGCGCTGCGGGGTGCCAGGAATTTGCTCAGCCTGGAAATGGACCCTGTCTCCTCCGCCACCTCCTGTGGCGGCCACCGGCTATTTCCACAAGCACGTCCAGAAGCGGATCAGTTTGACATCTCAAGACCATGAATGTGCCTGCAGCCAGCCATGGTTTTTCGGTTTTTTTTCGGAAAAATATATATACACACACACACATCATCAAGCTCACCTTTCTTCAAGACCCTTAAGCCAGTTTCAAAACCTTACACCCATTGCAGGCTCACAGAAGGTTGGGGCTGGAGGGGACCTCATGAGATCGTCGGGGCCAGCTGGGGTCAAACCATCCCAGCGAGGTGTGTGTCCAGTTTCCTTCTGAAGATCTCCAGGGCAGGTACCTGCACCAGCCCCGCTGGGAGTCTGTTCACACGAACCGTGAAGGACTCCTAGAGTCGCAGGCAATGAGGGCTGAAGGGAGCTCAGGAGGTCGCATCTAGTCCAACCCCCTGCTCCAAGCAGGACCAGCCCAGCTAGATCATCCCAGCCAAGGCTTTGTCTCGCTGAGTCTTCACAACCTCCAAGAATGGAGAGTCCACCACCCCTCTGGGTGACCTGTCCCAGTGTTTTATGACCTTCCTAGTGAGAAAATTCTTCCTAATCTCTACCCTAAACTTCCTTTGCTACAACTTGAGCCCATGGCTCCTTGTCCTGTCATCTGCCCCCAGGGAGAACAGTCCAGCTCCAGCCTCTTTCGAACCCCTCTTCAGGGAGTTGAAGGCTGCTATTACATCCTCCCTTAGTCTTCTCTTCTCTAGACTAAATAAGCCCATTTCCCTCAGTCTTTTCTCCTAGTCATATCCCTCAGCCCTCTCACCTTTTTTGTTGCCCTCTGCTGGACTCTGTACAATTTGTCCACATCCTTTCTGTCGTGGGGGGCCCAAGACTGGACACCGGTCTCCAGATGTGGCCTCACCAGTGCTGAATAGAGGGGAAGAATCACTGCCCTTGACCTACTGGCAACACACCTCCCAGTGCAGCCCAGGATGCCATTAGCCTTCTTGGCAACAAGGGCACACTGCTGGCTCATATTCAGCTTATTGCCCACTGTCACCCCCAGGTCCTTTTCTGCAGAGCTGCTGCCCAGCCAGTCAGCCCCCAGCCTGCACCGGTGCATGGGATTGCTCTGTCCTAAGTGCAGGACTTTGCACGTGTCCTTATTGAACCTCCTGAACCTTGTTGAAGCTTTTGGCCCAATCCTCCAATATGTCTAGGTCACTGAATCCTAGATCTACCCTCCAGCGTACCTACTACTCCCCTCAGCTTGGTGTCCTCTGCAGACTTGCTGAGGGTGCGCTCGGTGCCATCTTCCAGGCCGTTGATGAAGACATTGAAACAAAACTGGCCCCAGGACTGACCCCTGGGGCACTCCACTTGATACTGGCTGCCAGCTAGATATCGAGCCATTGATTACTACTCCTTGAGCCCAATGCTTCGGTCGGTTTTCTATCCACCTTACAGTCCATTCATCCAGTTCATACTTCCTTAGCTGGCTTGCAGGAATGTTGTGGGAGACCATATCAAAACCCTTGCTCAAATCAAGGTATACCACATCCATCAGTCTCCCTGCATCCACAAAGCCAGTCACCTCATCAGAGAAGGCAGTCAATTTGGTCAGACATGACTTGCCCCTGGTGAACCCATGCTGACTGTTCCTAATCACCTTCTTTTCCTCCAACTGCTTAGAAATGGATTTCTTGAGGACCTGCTCCATGATTTTTTCCAGGGATTGAAGTGAGGTGGACTGGTCTGTAGTTCCCTGCATCCTCCTTCTTCCCTTTCTTAAAGATGGGCACTATGTTTGCCCTTTTCCAATCAGCAGATCACCTGTCCATGATGCTGATCCCTCAGGCTGCCTCCTGGGGAGAGCGGCAGGGCAGGGAGGAAGGGGGTTTGGATGGTCCTGCTGAGTGCCCTCTCTTTGCTCTGTGTTTTTTTTCCTTCTCCTGTTTCATTTGCAAGCAACCTGCCTTTGAAATTGAAATGTGCCTGAGCCTTTTCCCCAGCCGCCAGGTCCATCTCCCTTTTCATCTGGCGATAATTAAGAACCGAACGCACATCCCATGCGGAATTGCAGGCCACGGCTACAGACTGCGACCTTTGAAGCTCAGAGCCAAGCGTGCCACGCCGGTTTCTCTCTCCACTTGTTTATTCCCCTCGCTCTTTTTGTTTTTATTCCATTAAGTCGCCTTTATCCAAAGACCTCTGCCTTGGATCCCTCCTTCTCACCCTCTCAGCTCCCATTGCCGAAGGGTGGCCGCATCCTGAGCATTCAGAGGAAGGCGAGAGGGCGCCTGGATACCAGTCAGAGCTTCACTGTCTGCCAGCCCCAGCTCAGAGGCAGGAGGAGGAGGAGGAGGAGAGGCGGGCGAAGGGGCAGAGGTGAGAGCCCGAGGTGGCTGAGCAGCTGCTGCGGCACTAGCAGGAATGCTAATAACGGCTGCGGCAGATGGGACTCGAGGCAAGCAGGCTGTGCACCCAGCCTGTCATGGTCCCTCTTGCCGGCAGCAGTTTTGCTGATGTCCTCATTGCTGGCTTCCTCCTACGCCTTGCCTGGCCTGGTCTCTCCCTCCGCAACACCTGCTGGGCCTGGCTGGCTCTTCTGTCGTCTCTGGTGGGAGAGGGAGCCCAAGAGAACAATCAGGGTCTGCGGTGTTCTTTCCAGCACCGCTGATGCTGGTTCAAATCCAGCCTGGGGGATGGATGTGGCTTCTCTCTGGCGGTTAGTGGTGGCCTTGGGTGCCAGCGTTGCTGCACGTGATGGACATGGAGTGAATGCAGATGAAAGCACAAGTGGGCATCAGTGGTTGGAGCACAGGGTGACCGGCAGAACTCAAGGCGAATCCCAACAGCATCAGCAATGGCATCCACTTTGACCCAGGCTGGAGCAGGCCTGAGGCAGTACTTCAGCCGAGGAAGGCGAGGCATGGATTGCCCCTGCCTTTTGACTGCGAATTGGAGCTGGTTTAGCAATCGAGGAGGGGAGTGTGCTTTCACCACAGACACGCTGCCCCACAGGCAGTGGCAGGAAGGTCACCCTGATCTGCAGGAACGCCTGTGTGGAGCCAGTCCTTGTGTTCCTTGTGTTCCTTCACCCCCCGATTTCTCTGTCAGTGGTACCAGTGGAGAGGGGAGCACTGCTCTGCTTGGGTCTAGCCTGAGACCCATTTTCCTTTTAGCTCATCTCCCACCATTACTGCTGGTGTTTGACGGAGAGGAAAGGCAACATAGCCCCTGAGATGTGCAGCTAGGTTTTCCAAGAAGCCCAGCTCCTATTGTTCTCCCAGAGGGGGTCTTGTGAGCAATCCCCATTGTTTTCAATGGCAGATGCCAGGTGCTGACAGTCACTAAAACTTCTGATGCCTGATGGTGGCTAACAGCTTTGTCTGCAGAGGAAGAGACTGTCCGAGGCTACTCTCTGCAGTGGGGCTGTCCATAAATCAGGGTTCCTAGACACAGAGTCCAGGGACCTCCCGGGGAAGGAGGAGGTTCCCTCTTTATTGTGGATGAAATGCAGAGATGGGCTTCGGCAGAACCGCCAGTCCATATAAGTGGAGAGTGTTTGGAGATTTGGAGCAACAGTGATTAAACTCCTTGGGATTGCTTCGGAGATGCAGGAAAATCAGCTCCCGGGTACATCTTGCGTGGTGCAGAATAAAAAGCAAAGCCTTTGTAGCTGCCGGCTGGGTCCGAGAGACAGAACTCAGACAGCAAACACTTAATTACTTGTTGGGCTTTGGGAGGATAGACAGGGCTGCTTTGGATTGTCTGGTGGATCAATACGGATATTAAATTCCTCGCCAACCATTCATGGCCTCGCTCCATCTAGCCCTCCTTGGTTACCTGCTATCTCGGTGCAAGGCTGGGGTCGGTGTCTGCGGGAGGATAATTGTTTATAATCATTAATGAATCGCCTGCTGACAGATAAACTTTGCTGCCCATCTCTCTGGGCAATCAGAGCACTGGGAAAGCACGTGGCTATTGGAGTCTCATTACTGTTTGGCTCCGTATTTTCTCCCCGGCTGTGGGAAAAAGGCATTGTGCTGGTAGTCTCAGAGTCTAAATCCCAAGACCTTGGACTTTGCGTGGATCCTTCAGGGAACCAGAACGTGAGCCCCCACTTGCCCAAATTCCCACTCCCCACCTAGCAGCGAATGCTGCAGCGTGATTCTGGTGTTATTACTATTGGTTGTTAAGCACCGTCAATTGAAAAGAGCTTATCCAGTTGCCTTAATCTCAAAGCTAAGTGGCTTCCTGATGGCCTGGTTCCTGCCCACACACCACCCCCAGAAGAAAAGAAATCTTCCTTCTCCCTGCTAATGCTCTCAAGCCGCACGTTGCAAGGCTTGGAGCTCGGCTGCCGAAGTAGCTCCGGCCTCCTCAATTGGCAAAGGAGGCCGGAGATTATTCCCACGTTAGATTTGTCAGGAGGTGTGAAGCCTTGTTAGGAAACAAGCAGGTCCTCCTGCCAAGACTGGCACATATGAAATGCCTCTATAAGTTGCAGGGGTGAGGGCGGGAATTACGGACCATTTCCACTGGTTTTTGTGGAGTGAGCCCCCAGTTACACCACTGCAAAATGAAGCCCGTGGTCTTATCGGGGAGTGCAGGAGCGTGTGTGTCTGTGACAGGAGCGCTCATCCTTGTCTGGCCCTCGTTGCTAATTATGGATTGCAGTGCTGAGTTGGGATCCTGCCTTGGAGAGAGCTGGGACGTGTGGGTGTGATGTGTGACTACCTTCTGTCTCCATCACTCCTGGAGTCCGGGAGCGGGGAGCCAGGGGATGGAGCCAGCGGCTGCTCACGGCAGCAAATGAAAAGAAATTCCTTCTTCACCCAGGACCGGACCCTGTCCCCAACTGCGCTGGCTCACAGCCAGCATCGCTCCACGGATTTCAGTGCAGCAGTGCTGGAGTCCTAGCCTCGGCTCAGGATCTCCCTCACTGCAGGGGCTCCTCCGGCCGGCTGGTTTTGTAAAAGGATGGGTACTTTCATGACTGACGAAAGCACGGCTCACAGAGTGACGGCGCCGAGTGTTGCCGCAGTATCTTTCAGCCCACGCGAGTTTGCAAGCCGTGCCCCCAAAGCGCAGCCAGCTCGCGGGCGGCAACCAGCCAGCGTGCTGGAAACGTGGGATGCATTCATTGATCAGGGTCAGCGGACAAAACCCCTGCTGTTCCCCAGCGTGTGGGTGGGCGCGAGGCTTTGACCTGTCGTGAGAAGGAGATGGCAGAGTGCGTGGTACCCAGGCAGGCTGCTGAGTAACGAGCAAAGCCCGAGCGTCAGCAGGCTGAGATCCGCCCCCGCCTCGCACACGCAACACCTACGCTGTGGGCTGGCACCCAAGCTCACCCACTTCCTGGCATTCGTGAGCAGCAGTGGAAATAATGCAGCGTAAAGCTCAGCCGATGCTTCCTCCCACTGGTGACACCGCTCCTCAAGTTTCCCTGCGGGGCTCTTCTATCCCAGACCCTACTTCTCTCAACCCAGAGCAGAGCCGTGTCCTCCCATCCAGCCCAGGTTAACGGGAGCTAACGAGATGCCGCAGGAAGTCATTAGGAATCGATCACCGCTTCCTGTCCTGTTCCAGAGCTGGGTAATGGGGTGGGATCAACTGCACCCTTCTCCATGGCAGCCAGGCATTGCTATGCCCGGGGTGCAAGCCAAGGGCAGCGTGCATCAGGAAGGAACGTGACTGCTTGTAGTGATGCTTAGAGCAGTGGTCTCCAAAGTGGGGTGCGTGCACCCCACGGGGGGTACATGACAATTTATTAGGGTGCAGGAAGAAAATATTAGAACTCCCATTTATATTTATATAAATATACATATATTGGGGGTGTGTGCTCAAAATATTTTTACTGATGGGGTGCACGATCAAAAAAATTTGGAGACCACTGGCTTAGAGTACTAGATGCAACAGGGCAGTTGCTGCAGGCTGGGATGAGTGGCACGGGGCCAGTCCATGGGCCGGATCCCATGTGCACGGTCGGTCTGCAAACCTGATCCGCTGCAGGGTTGGTCCATGGGTGCAATCCAGTGTGCAGCCCGATCTCAAGTGCTGCATCCAGCTGCACACCAGCCGGACCCCGCATGCTGAATCCAGCCTTGGAGTGACCCCATGTGCTGGCTCCACCTTGCATCAGCGTAATCTAGTGCTCAGGCCCACGTCACCCGGCCTGGGGGCTGCCCACAGGTCTGGAGGTACGGCAGCTGGGGAGCGGCAATTAGCACTGCCATCGCTCCCTTGCTGCCAGACTTGTGGGAAGGTCCGTGGGCTGAATTTGGCCCATAGGCCGGAGGCTGAGTACTTCTATATTAGGGGAAGATTCACTTTCCTCGGTTGCATTTGGTGACAGGCATTACTGGAGACAGGATGCTGGATTGAATGGACCAGTCTTAGCTCTGGAAGTCCTGAGCTCTCAGCCCGGCAGACCCCTGGCCCACCTCATGGTACAGCTCAGCACAGGGGTTTCCTGTGTACCCCCTCCGCCCAATCTGCTGGCTTGCAGAGGTGGAGCAGCGGGTTCCCGTGGTGCAATGAAAGGGCTTTGCAGCCCTCTGTTCCCATCCAAGCTCGCGTCTGCCTAGCAAGCCTGGAGTCCCCCTTGGCGCGTCTTGTCCCACTGGGTGGGCCCAGGGGAGGCGACCGCTCCAGGGGAGAAAACATGTCTTTGTAATTAAGCAAAGTCATGAAAGGTTGCCATGGCACTGGAGCGGAGAAATGACGCTGTACCTTTATCGCCGTGCTGGAAATTCTTGTCATTAGTGAGCCCTTCTGCTCAAGGGAGACGCTACTCTCTGAAGTCGAGGAAGCCACTCAGCCTTGCCCGGGTGCCCCATCCTCCTCCGCCTAGCTGAGCAGAGACGGAGGGCGGCAGGGCGGCAGGCCAGGAGGGAGAGCCACCGTCACGCAAGGGCCTGCGCGCTGGGTGCAACAGGGCTGTGGGCTGTGGGCGTGGATGTCGGCAATGCCTCGTTGCCTTCCCTCCTCTTCACCATTTCCCCTTCAGGATAACTCCCTTTCCCCCCTTGCTGTATGGGCCACCTGATTCAGATCCCAGCTCCTCCACAGACACCCTGTGTGACCATAGGCAAGTTACTTTGCCTTTCTGTGCCTCAGTTTCCCTCTCTCTGTCTTGCCCTTTTGGGTTGTCAGCTCCTTGGGGTGGGGATGATTTCCTCCTCCGGGTCTGTGCAGCGTGCGGCACGGTGAGGCCTGATCTGAGCTGATGCTTCTGGGAATCCCAAGAGCCACGGCTGGTTCTGTCCCCGCGCCTGGCTGTCGGTCTCCTTTAAGAGACAAGCTGTGGATGAATGGCTCGTTCGTGCCTTTCTCTTCTGTATAAAGGCTGGGCAAGGAGCTGCTCATGAAGATGCTCGGGCTGTTTGTTACATGCCCAGGGTGGCAGAGAGAAGCTATAGTGACTGATGGGGCAGAGCTGGGGGCTAGGCTGGCACCCCAAGTGTAGGGTCAACCCCCCCGGCCCGTTCTCAGCTCCAGCTGGCGTTCAGCGAAGCTACATGCAAAACCGTCTAGTTGGCCCCAGGCAGCTGGGATCCCTGCACTTTACCTTTCTGTGGCATCCCAAATCTCCTCCCCATCTCACCCACTTTTTGTTTCCCCCTTAGGCTCCTAACAAGACAATGCCAGGATGCAGCTTCTGCCCCAGGCTAGGGCTGCGTGGATGCTGGGTTCTGACGCTGGGTCGCTCTCCAGAGCAAACCCTGCTCTCTGCCTTGTTTTAACAGCTCTGGAGCCAGGTAAGCAAAACCTTATAGTCTCTCTCTGCTTGGCAGGCATGTGCTGCTCACCTGGATCCCCCTTCCCTTACCCAGAGCCCCGATAGCTCCTCTGTGGAGCCCCCTCTGCCCCTCTTTGCATGTCATGCCTGTGGATTCATCCATCCTGTGCCCCATAGCTCAGCTGGACAGAGGCATGGGGCATCTATCAGCCACGCTCCCGCACTTGCCAACCAATGAAATGCAGCTCTCAGCAGCCCTAGCCAGGGTTTCTGCTCCATCCCAATATAGTCAATGAAGTCCTAGCCTCAGTTATGGCATTACCCCTGCCCTGTGTGTTCTTCCTAGGCCCTGCCTGCAATCATACTGTCTCTGGCTACAGCCTGAGCTGTGTGCTGGCAGGTCTGTTTGCTCACCTGCCCTCCCCCACGCTGTCTGTAGTGTGGCCTCCACGTCTGGGTGACTTAGCAATGCCTGTCACCAGCCCAGCTTTGTTGGGATTGTGTGCACACTGCCCACATCCACCCCATTTCCTCCCCTCAGAGGCTGAAGCTGCTTGGGCTTTACCCTGGGCAGCTGCCAGCACCCTCTTTGCTGCAATGCCCTAGCATTGGGCTGGGGGGATTGCATGATGTGGCATTTGATTGCATGCTTTGTGGTGTCCCCGAGTGCTCCAGCACTCTCTGCTATCAGTGCCTTTTGTTCCTCTCCGCCAGTCCCACAGCACGATTGTACCTTCACACCTTCAGGTTTTGTGGGCTGGTAAGCACCGAGCGTGCAGCTAGCACTCCTTGACTTGTGTCTACAGATCCTTGAACTCCAGTGCGGTCATCCATCCAATTTCCAGCAGCTGGTTTTTGCAAGAAAGGTGCGTGTTGTATGTGAGAAATTATGGTAATTTTTTATTATTATTATTATTATTATTATTATTATTATTATTATTATTACCATTGTCAATGATCATTGTCTTCATCATCATCTTTTTTTGTCATTACTGTTGTTATTATCATAATAATTTGTTGTTGTAGCAGTAGTAGTAGTAGCATGGGGCACGCTCAGCTGGAATTGGGGCCTGTAGGGCCAGGCACTGATATCCCAGTGAGTGCTGACCCTGCTTTACTGGCTTTATCATCAAGGCAAACTGCAGAAGTGAAAGGGACCTGACCAAGGTCGCTCACTGGGTCAGTGGTGAAGTGAGACACAGACCCCACTCTTCCTGCTTCTCAGCTGTGCACTTTGGCCACCGTCCCTGCCCCTGCGAACAGGCAGGCTGAGCCAGAGTTGGGTGCAGAGGCAGCAGAGGGGCAGGAAGATGCCACACGGCTAGCTTAATAACATAGAAAAATGAGCCAGTCGGTGAGCTGGGCATGGGGCTGGTCCCCGCGCTGCATGTGCAGGAAGTTGGTAATTAAGCGCCACCCGGCTGCCTGCCTGGCTGTTGTGGGGGAGCAGTTTTACCATCCGCTCTTCTAGGGCTCAGGAGAGCTACATAACGAGCACTGATAATTAGTAAAGGCAGGGCCGAGGTGTTACAGAGACAGTGCTGCTTCTGACGACTCCTTACAGAGAGACCGAGGATGTTCTGCCCCTTCCCTGGGCCACCGGTGCTATTTCACCTGCCTCTCCTTGCACAGTCCTGCTTGCTGCAGGCTCTCCTTGGCAGTCATTGTCTCTTGGGTAGCAGCTGTGCATGGAGAGGCTGCTATAGGTACCCTTAGGACAGGGGTGGGCAATTATTTGGGCCAGAGGGCCACTTAGGGAGCTTTGGTGAGCTGTCGCAGGCCAAGTCAGCACCAGCCGCGTCCCATCCCCTGCAACAGCGCACCAAACCTCCCTGCATGGCTCTGCCCTGTGGGCAGCTAGACAGATGGGTTGCTGCTGCAGGAGGGTGGGCGAGACTGGGACTGGGATTTTGGGGCTGGGGCCTGGGGCAGAGCCATAATCTGCTCCCCGCATACCCCTGCCTGCAGCACCGGTACCCTCCGCAGGGATGGGCAGGCAGTGGATGGTAGCTCA
Organism: Crocodylus porosus; assembly: GCF_001723895.1. Lineage (NCBI taxonomy): Eukaryota > Metazoa > Chordata > Crocodylia > Crocodylidae > Crocodylus > Crocodylus porosus. The sequence continues at coordinate 7,895,062 of NW_017728939.1, read as the reverse complement.
GCCCCTGTCACTGTCCTGTGAACCTGATCCTATCTCCTGTTCCACTCCCGGATGCCGCTCCCCGCCATCCGCCCGGCCCGGTGTGCCCTGCCCATGCAGGTCCCATGGAGACCCTGCCCGCCAGCCTGCCTGCTCTGTCCAGTGCCCCCGGCAGTGGGTGCAGGGCATCAGGGCTGGGTCCAGTGGCAGATGCTGGCAGCAGGAGCTGCCTGGAAGTGAGTCCAACTGCTGCACTGCTTCAGTCCCAATGCACACCTGGGGGTGACGGGACTGGCTGTACATGCCACAGCCCAGCTGCCCCCCACACCTGAGCCAAGCAGGGCCAAGGGACCCATCACAAGCTGTATAAAATCCCTTGGCAGGCTGGATCCAGCCCATTAGCTGTATTTTGCCCACCCCATTAGGCTCTGTGCTGCTAAGGCTTTACTCCTATGAATAGCCCTCCTGGAGCCCACTGGATTTATGCTGGAGTCAGGGTTGCAAGATTTGGCCCCTGAATTGTAAGTGCTTGGAGGGCAGGGGAGGATGGCACTGCTTTTTTTTTTTTAGCTGCTGTGTGCACCCCCTAGCACAGTGAAGTTCTGCTGTGATTCATCGTTAGAATTAATTGAACCTGGGACCATTAATTCTGTATAATTTGGTTCTATGGGGCATTTTTTTCTGGCTCAGTTAGTGTCCACCTAACTGTTCGGTCGGCCAGAATTCATTCCTACTTAACAACAGGGGCCTTGATCTAAAGAATCCATCCTTTCTACCCTTCTTGAAACCGTTCTCCTTTCTCCCTCGCAACCATCAGAGCGCGTGGAATCAACGCCGGCTTTAACAATGGCATTGAAAGAGCCGATTTAAAGTAGGGGATGAGCAGATGTTCCAATCGCACTCATTTGGCCAAATTTCCCCCATTAAAACCCCCTTGGATAACTCCATTGTGTATGGAAAGAAAATGCCTTTCACACCCAGTTTAATCTTATTAGCACCAAGTCAAACGGCAATCAGCTGAGGGATAGTTGAAACAGCAGCCAGAAGAGCCCTGCCTTCTCCAGCAGCCGGTTCTCTTGCAGGTTGAATCATGGAAGTGGCGACTGGTTTTCTTCCCCCTTTCTCAGCTGGGGCTGGGAGAGGCATTCGGGCCTCTCTTCTGTGGGAGGGGGTGGTAGAAAGCTGTGCCTGCCTTGTGGCCCCTTGGGCGCCTTGCCTGACGTGAATTGGGCAGAACTTGGAGCATGTTTGTAGCAGGCCACAATTCAGATCCACCAGAACAATTGCTGGCAATCATGTCATGCTTGGAGATCTCCACAGAAAGGCCAAGGGGGTGGTTTCTAGAGTGTCCTCAGGGATTTAGGAGCGTGACTTTCTATTTAAAGTCCATCCCCTCCAGGGGCTTCTAGGCTATGGAGTTGACTTCACTTCCTACGCCCCTTAAGGGGTTCTCCTTGTCACGGGTGAGACGCCCATGGCGGGGTGGATGTGGTAGGCACATTGGACTGCCCCTGCTCTGGGCGTTAGGCCCTAGTTTAGCCCACATGTGTGTCAATGGGATGACCTATGGGCTTAAGGCTTGGCACGGGGTGCATTTAATGGTGTGGTTGGACCGAGCCATCTGGAGGACTGTGGTATCTGGGACAGTCGATGCGGCAGCTTCCCAGAAGCGCAAACCACTCTGGAGGTTGAAAGCAAATGCTGAAATCTGCAGGAAAAACAGCAAGGAAGCAGCGCTCCCTCCCTCTCCCTTGGCCCCAGCTTCCATCTGCATGCCACCGCCACAGCACCGGGGACTGGCGGGTTTGGGGGCAGAGATCAAAGGCTTGGATTTTAGCAGCTGCTCGCTCTTGGTTCCTTACAGAGTTTGCTGCCAACCCTGCTGCGTGCCAGCCCAGGTGGGCTCCCAGTCGCACCCAAGGCCACAGCATCTCCCTGTTTCTGTCCCCATGAGCCAGGGCTGCTGGAAACAGGAGAAACGTGGCCATTTCCTGGGGAACAACTTGCCTGAATGCCAAGCAGGGTTTGCACCCACCAACTCAAGCCCGGGATGTGTCAGCTCCTCCTTGCTGCTGTGCTTTGGCAGCTTTGGCATTCCTGGCTTCCCCCGTCCTCCCTCAATGCTTGGAAGAGCCTTCAAATCCTTCCTCCTCTGAAGGCACTTCAAGGTCACCCTTTGTCGTTGTATGGCTGGAAGCTGGCATGGCCTTCTGGTGCATGCACCTGTATTGGGTGCATCTGTATGGGGCAAGGCACCTGCGCAGCCATCTGGGTTGGAGCTTGCACAGAGGCAGATCAGAGGCACGCGGGAGTAGAGGGCAGTGTCTCCTATGATCCATGTGCCCCAAGCCTCAGGGTAGCTCTCCAGCACCTGGTAATGATCTGATACATTAAGGGCTTGGTTGTCACCTCCTGTCCCTTCCGGCGGTAGCCCCCAAACAAGCCATATTATAGCACCAAAGCCCATGGGGCCGTGTCCCTTTTCAGCTGCTGAGAATATGGCCCTGAATGGCCAGTCAAGTGATAAAGTCATGGGCTGGGAAGGTCCATCACGACAGCGGGGTGTGATGCAAGAAGAGGTTTGTTGCTGATGGGTGGTTTTCAGTAGCTCCTAGAAGCCGGTGTCCTGCCTGCAGGGTAGGACCACCCAGCAGAAGTTCACGCCTGTGACGTAATGCCATGCCTTGGCATGTCATTAGTCAGATGCCAAGCGGTGCCAGACTTCTCTTGAGCTTAGCCTGGTTCTCGCGGGGGCTTGGTGATGGAGTCTGCATCCCAACTTCTGCCAACTTCAGGGGCTCCAGTGTTGCTCTCCCGATGGAGCCCGCAAGTGAGTGATATTCCAGTCCATCTTAATGAGATGCCACCGGCCGATCCCCTCCATAGGATCCCCTACTTATTTTTCCCACTCCGCTCTGGCTTTGCAGCCGCCGTTACTGCATACGTGAGAACGAGCAGTTCCTGCCGGCTCCTTCCCTACGGCCTGGCTGTGGAGTCAGCGTTCAGCTGAAGCAGCACGCTGCTTTATTTCAACATCAGGCTTAGGCAGACAGTGCCCGGCTGCTGCAACCAGCGCTCCACACACGTACAGGTCTGACGCCAGGGCAGGCTGGGAGCTTGGCAGGTCCAAAGCACTAACAACGTGTTTTGCCGATGAAGCTCCCCTGAAGTTATAGGTAGTTTATGAATGGGGCCCTTAGATCTTGTGTTTTCCGCCCCCCGCCCTCCATTTTTGTGCCAAAATGTGCAGTTTTGAATGGAGGGGGTGGGAATACACAACAGGCTGCTGGAAGCCGGTGTTGCTCCAGTGGAACTTCATTAAGATGGAAAAAGGGCAGCTCAGGCACTTGACTCTCTGGTTGCTGTGCGTGCACTTGGTAGGGTATCGGCAGCTCGCCGTGCATACGCGATGCGCGCTCCCCCTGTGAAGCCTGGATTCGTATGCCTGTGCTGTGCTGCAGGGCGCGAAAGTTTCTGACATGGGCAGCTCTATTCTCTCCGCTTCTTCTTCCTCTTCCGCCTTGCTCCCCACGGCTCCAGTGCTGGGGGCAACCTCAAGTGTTGTGCTGAAAGTGTTTTGTCCTAATAATTAGGCAGAATCAGCACTGCTGGGCTCGTGTGACTCTTGGTGCCATGAAGCGACTATGAATTTCTCTCTTGCAAGGGCAAGTGGGCTCAGGGTGATGCCCTCCACCGCTCCCACGTGCTGTTAAAACAACTGCCACGTCGCACTTGGGGGTAGCTGCATTTCAATGCGGTGGGAATGCAATTTCCAGCTCTCTCCCAGTTGCGAGGGGCTTTGGCCTTCTACGGGATGAATGCACTGTTAAGGCAAGAGGCTTATATTATTTTACTTCCACATGGAGCCAGGTTTTCAACTGCCTTTAATGGGAAGAGGCCCACGTGATGCCACCTTCAAGGCCAAGTTTCCTTTACTCGGCTGATTTTCGTTGTTCAAGATCCAGTTTGAAAACCCTTCAAACCAGGCCTGACTTTCAAATGGTGCATTTTAAATGCGTCGTGAACGCCAGGCCCCTCTGCAAGGGCGTGCGTTGGTCGCTGCCGATGCCCAGCTACCGTCTGAGAAACCGCTGTCGTCGCCTTTGTCACGTTGTTTTCTTTGTGTCTTGTCGATTGGTTCCTCGGTGTAAAGAAGGGGATTAACGCGGAGATAGAGCAAAATGGCCAAACCACTCGCTCGTGCGACGACGAATTAACGTGGCACAGAAAGTGGAAAATTAGATTCTTAGCACGCGGGATTTTCCACCAACCTTTGCCTTGCTAATCCCCCTGGCCCTGATGGGTTTTGCGATCAGTGGCTCTGCCCGTCTCTCTCAGCTGCTGCCCTCAAATCCCGTCTTTTTTTTGCCCCTCCCTGCCCCACATTTCACGGACTTCTGTTGCCCTTTCACTGGCTCTGCCCTTCTGTTGATATTTCTGCTGGGGTAAAAATAGCCAAAGGGATACAGAAATAGATGGAAGGAGCTGATTATGCAAAGGCTGTTTGTGCTTGCCCGGTTGCCTATTTAATTTCAGCAACAAAAAAAAAAAAAAAAAAAAAAAGGAGATGCTTCCTTTCCAACCTCTGTCTTGAGCGAGAGATTTTGGATGGAGAAATGTAACGCCGTAGATCCCCGCCAGAATGAATAATAGAGTTCCCTGGATTAGTGAGCGCGGTTAATCACGGGATCATCTAACAGATCAGAACGGCACTGATGAAGCTATTCCCAGAAGCACCGATGAATGCTGGCTTGAGGCCCATTTCTGCAACCACTCCCGGACCCTCTGCAGAAGCCAGTGGGAGCCTGCAAACTTCAAACCAGCTCCAACTTGACGGTGGGATACCTACCTCTACCAGGATCAACTGCAAAGCAGCTTCCTCTGCATGGAGCGAACCAGGGCTGTCAACGTGGCCATTTGCTGGGGCTGACAGGACTTTAGCACTAATTATGTATTATTTTTTGGTGCGGTCAGAGGACTCGGCTCCAAGGAGCTGGTTGTTGTACATGCCTTTGCCTGCCATGGGGTGGAGATGTGAGCACAAGTTATATATTTAGCAGCCTTGGGGGCACAGCTGGCAGCTGCTGGTGCATTGCAGCGGCTGGGCCGGCAGGGGGGGTTTAACATTGGTTTAATATGGGTCCCACCAAAAGGGCGCTTTAGGGTTTGCAGTATCTTGGTGTTTTTTCCCGGGAAGAAAGCAAAGGTGGCAAAGCAGGCTGCACATCCGCCCCTTGGAAACCCTCTGACGTCATGGGTTTTGTTTTGTGCCGGGCAGTTCGGAGCCACTGCCGCGCAGCTCAAGCTCCCGAGACGGAGAGAGCCGGGGAAGGAATTGAGCACCGCGCAAAGCTGGCGTGGGTCCCCCGGGAGCCCTTCAAATGACTTCTTTAAATCTATCTTTCTTCTTTTTTTTTTCCCTCCTCCCATCATGAGTTGAAATATGTGATTGCTGCCTTTCTGCCGGTGACGGCACCTATTATTTCTGGATGTGATCTGTTCCCTGGCAGTAGGTTCCCACCCTCTGGCTCCCAGATGCAGATATTCCAGGCAGTGGGCACAGGCCCAAGCCCGTGATTTTTGGCTCTCCTTGTTCTACCCGTCTCCCCTGTTGTCCACACACCCTCCCTCATTCCTATCTTTTTTTTTCTAGCCAACGGATGTCTCTTCCATCTCTGGGATCAGAGCTGCTCTGCAGCTTCTTCGGATAGCGGCGACTGTTGCAGAATATCCCTGGTTAAAGCAAGCATTGAGATCTCTTATGTAAGCAACTGTATTTGCATGTGCATTTGCACTTGTACCCTAGTGGGCACACGCAAATGCTCACAGATACATGTGCGCGCACACTGCATACTCTCATACACATGCACACTTGCATGTAAAAGCTTTCACAGGCAAATGGTGCACACTGCAAACACATATGTGCATGCATACACATGCACCCCCCCCACCCCTTGGTCTGCACCCATACACTCACAGCTGCCCATTTTCCCTACAAACTTTGGCACAGAGTAGGAGCAGGTTCCCTGACACCTTACCCCTGGGAAAAACTCTTCTCTTCCTGGGTCCCCCGTGGGCTCCTGGCACAGAGCAAACAGGGAGGAGCACCGGGGCCCATCCAGCCTGGCTCCCTCGCCCCACACAGCCGTGCTTATCTCCGGCCTGTCAGTCGTGTGGCAGGTGCCCTTTGCTGCCTGCTGATGTGTCGCGCACGTTGGATAAGAAAGGTTAATTGAAACGCATGCGAGCCCTCGGGAAGCTCCAGGATGTCACTGTCAAACCTGTCACTCAGCCCCTGTGCTTGGGTCCCTCTGCAGCCTGCTGGCACGTGGTCTGATCCAAGGGCAAGGATCTCATTGCAAAAGGGGCTGCCAAAGTCTTTGAAGCCCCCTGTGATTAGCAGGTGCCACAGGGACCCGTCTGGGTGGTGTTCTCTCACCCGTGCGGGTGGTGCGCAGGGCCGATGAGCCGCTTGCCTGCCTGGGCAGAGGGCACTCCTGCTGCCCGAGGTCCTGGGTGACTCGCAAGCACCACAGCAGGTCCCGGCAGCACCAGAGGCGCCTGGCTTCATCTCTGCTTTACCTTCGTGCACGTTTGCTGGCACAGGGCATTTGATCTTAGTGCGCCGGCTCAGCTGGAACCGTGCGCGCCTGCCTTCCCGGCCCCTCTGCTCATGTGCGTGGTAGTGACCTCCTTCTGGGACACCTGCCTGGCAGCCCTGGGCTCCTCTCCTTGCAGCAGCACGAGGCGGGGCACTTCGATCCATCTGCTTGTCTGCCACGATGCTGTCTGCCAGGCCTCCCTGCCCAGCGAGGGGCTGGCCCTAGAGGCCTGGCTGGCTTTACAAAGGTTTAGACATCTTAATTCAGTGGCTTCCCTCTGGGCAGCGCTCAATTCGGTTTCACCTCCAGGGCTGTGAGAGTTTTTGCGGAAGAGCCTCTGAAGTGCTTCGAAGGGGATGATGCCGCAGGGTCCAGGGGCGGGTCCAGGGGCAGGTCCAGGCCCAGGCAGCCAGGTCTAGAGGCCAGGTCCACAATGGTATTTAGGTGGCTACAGATACCCAAGAAGCTTGGCAAATGTCTAACTCCCCTGGTACACTGGCAGTCCCACTAGGTCTGTGGCTTTAAGCACCGGCATCCCCCTGTGACTCTGTCCCCAGCTTCATAGATCAAACCACGTGGGGTCTGCCTGGGTGTCTCCATCAGCATGCAAAATATACCAGTCAGATTGGGAACTTGTGTGTCCTCCCGTGGATGCATTGTGCTGAGGACTGTGCAGACACAGGGCCAGAGTCGATCCCTGCCCCAAAGAGCTTACAGTTGTGCTGGACAAAGGCAGGGGCATCTCCTGCTTATGGGGGGAGGGCTAAAGGGCAGAGAGGTGAAGGGATTTGCCCAAGGTCACCCAGGCAGGCAGTGACAGAGGAGAGACTTGAGGGCAGCTGCTCTGAGCCCCAGACCGGTGCGTAAACCAGCACGCCAGCCTCCTGCTCCAGGAAGGTTCAAAGCAGTCTTAGGCCAGGGTACAATGCACAGCGCTTAGAGCTGTATCATGGAGCCGGGCACTGGGAACATTAGAAATAACCCTTAAGAGTGTGTGTGCTGGCAACAAGCGGCATCCAGCTATTAATTCAGCTGTTCTAAGCTTCGAGACAAGCCAGGCAGGGCCAAAGCTGGTGGGATAACCTGGGATCCTGGATGTGACCAAGCTATAAAGCCAGGGGCTCAGATTCTCACTGGAGAGGCTTGGGTCAGAGCCTGTAGGCCACAGGAAAACCAGGGAGAGGAGAGGTGCTGCCGGCAGCTGCTGATGGCGTGGAGCTTCCTTCAAATGCTTTCTAAGCCCATGGCACTTGACCATTTCAGCCTCAAGGCCCCCTTCCTTAGCTTCAAAGCCCCCCTTGAAACATGCCAGCTCCTTGCTTTCACTCCTTTCTCGGCTCCCACAAAGCAGCAGAGCCGTCCCTCCGGTGCGACGAGCAGCAGCTGCACAGCAGGAGGACGCAGTGGATTCCTGTTGGAAATTTCGGGGTTTATCCTGTGAATCACGGGCAGGTGTTTGCACACCTGACAGCGCGAATGCTGAGCCTCCCCCTGGAAAGGATCTCACAGCACCCTGGTGGGGAAGCCCTGCTCCAAAGCAAAGTCTTCAGCTTCACACTGGCTGCGTCGTGCCTGCGCCGTCGTTTAGCACTTGCGTACACAAGTACTAAGTGACTGCTCAGTAGCCGGCGTGAATGCACGGTAGCATCCCCGCGCGGCTTTTTGCGACGCTCACTGCGCAGTGGTGTCACGCCATGCTTCGTGCCACGCAACACTACCGCGCAGCAGCAACAGGCTACTGTGCAGTCAGTGTCTGGTGTAGATGCGGCCACTTGTGGAGGAACCCAGGCTCAGGTATGCTGGTGGGTGGATCCAGGAGATTAGCACTGCCTCCCACTCCTCCCTACTTAGCTGAAGGCTCCCGAGGCTGCTCCCCCTAAGCAGAGCCCGCTGTCCCCAGGGCAAGCCCAGGACTTCATGGAGGCTGCAGGAACCCTCTCCATGGTTGAGGCAAGTGCGAGTTGGCTCCGGCTTGTCTCTGAGCTGGGAACTGCTGTGCTCGGAGAGCAAGCATTGCTGTTGCATGTTGCAAGCAGATGCAGGGGTGTTTTTCTTCTTGCCTAGAGCAGCTTGAGCTCGAGGGGAGGTTTTCAGTGTTGGGGTTCACCTGTATGCGGCTGTTGCAACCGCAGGGTTTGTGTTACACAGCCTGGCTGGCCCCTTCTCATCTCTAAGCTGGTGGCTTCTGGCCCCAAAGGCCCCGAGTGCCTTTTAGGAGATGCCTGCCCTATTGGGAGCTGCAAAAACACATGGTGGTGTTTCACCACGGGGTGATTGTGTTTGCTGTGCCTGCCCCCCCGGGGCTTTGCTGTAGTGCGGTGCATGCATGTGAGACACCCTGTGGGTGTTGGGAGGCAGAGGGGATACCGTGGCAGGCGGGGGGAAAACTTTCTGGTGAGAACGGACCTTTCCCATCTCCATCACACCTTGCATGGGTTCTCTCAGGAGCCGGGTCCCTTGTTGACTGTGCCATCAGCAACATGGCCCCCTCTAGCCATCCCCCTGAGCCCACGGGCAGCGGAGGGCATGACTAGCTCACATGTGGCTCGGGCCCTGTGGGATGGGGTGTGCGCTATGGCTGTAAAGACTGAGGCCTGCATGGGTGTGCAGCAGGGGAGACGAAGCCCACTGGCCTGGGCAGCAGAAGGGCTGGGTGTAGCCAGCAAGGGGGCAATGGAGTATGGCCCAGTTGGGCAGCACAGCATGTGCAAAAGGGGCCTTTGCCCCTCCTTCATATTCCCACTGCACATCCTGGGGGACAGCAGAGAGACCAATGACACCAGTGAGCCCAGTGCCCCTTACCTCTCTGCAGCCCCCGCTCTCCCCCAGCACCCTCTTGAGCCTGCCCTGCACTTGTTCCAGTTTGGAGCCAACCAAATCTGCATGTAAATGGGGATATTTAAAGGCAGCGCAGGGCGGGGAACCGAAGGAATCGATTTTCTAAGTGGGAGGGCGGTGTGTTATTTTTATATTTTATTGGATACGGAGCTTAAATCTGGTCTCTGCCAGCGGAAGGGTGGGGGAGGGAAAGCCAGGCTCAGCTTCTCCCACTCTGCCTAAATACCAGATACGGCTCCGTGCAACCAGGAGAAGTATTGCAGCCTCTTTATTCCCCCACCTGGCCCCCCTATGGTAGGGAGGGCTTGTCTGCTCCACTTCCAGGCAAATGGAAACACTTCTCCGTGCCCCCCACCCAGCCTCATTCTCTGTCTGCAGACTAAAGCACGTGTCCCCTTTGCCCGCGTGGTGCAAGGCGCCATGTGTGGAGATGCCATGTGAGACGGTGGAGAAGACACTGGGCTGGGAGTCGAAGACCCGCTGGAGACCTCTCTCCTATTCTCGGCTCCTACGTGGCTTCAACGAAGTGGCTGCAATATGTCGCCTCCTATCCTTGTCTGGGTGTCAAATCTCTTTGGTCCCGGCAAAATTGTCTGGAAACAGTCCCTCATGGCAGCACCCAAGAGCAAGCTTCTTATTTAAAATGCCCAACTCGGGACCAGACAATTTTGCCGACTGGTATAATACGGGCAGGACCTGCATTAGGGTGCTGGGAGGCCAAACTCGTGTTGACACAACAGTGTTGGTCTGGAAAGGGGAATAAAGACACCAGCCAAACTGGAAAGCTTTGAGAGGACAACATGGCAATGCGGGCCTGGTCCCGCAGAAGTCGAGCCTTGCTGGGAAAACTTCCTAGTGCAGACCAGAGCTGGGTACATAGGCCGTGTTGTGGCATGGCACAGCCATGGGTTGGGGGGTTTCTGCTGCAGTAGGAGTAAGTGGCCGACCGGTGCTGGCCTGGCCAGAGGGTAATAAAGAGCACAGGGCTATGGGGCACGGTTTGGCTGCCCCGTGCTAGGGAGAATCAGAACGGCTCAGCTGTGTCCTGTGCCCTGTACTGCCCACAAGGAGTTTGGCCTTCCTAAAAGATGCAGCTGCAGCCCTAGAGCAGCCCCGGTGGGTCGTAGCGTGTTCAGGGCAGATGAATGAGGCTCTCTGCAGCCTGCCTCTAATCTCCCGTCCAGGGAGGTGAATGAGAGCTTTCCCCAAAGCCCGAGATTAGGGCATCTGCAGCTGCTGTGGATCGGATTAAAGTTAAATAAAGTGCTGATTGCTTGGGGTGTGTCAGGGGCACGGCCAGCTGGAGAGGCAAAGCCCATTTCTCCAGCACGGGGCAGAGGGGCATAGCTATGGCAAGGTGCTGCCCTCTTCCACAGCGTGGGCAGCCTGGGAGCCGGGTTAACAGAGAGGAAGCCCTGCAGCGCTGTGCATGAGTGGGTGAGAGGTGCAACCCAGGGAGCACCGGGTAGGGCTTGCTGCGAAGGAAGGGAAAGCAACTGTGTATGAGCCTGGGGGTGGGGGGTGGTTGGTGGGGGGGAATGGGACAGGAAGAATTGATGCTGTTGCCAGCAGGGCCTTTATCACTGTCTCACAAAAGTGAGGTGCATAATCAGCTCCCAGCTCAGCCAGGATTAGCTGTTTCTTAAGGGATTCACTAAGATTTCCGGGAAAGAATTTTTTTTGGGGGGGGTGGAGGGAGAAAGATGCAGCATCAGTAGCCTCTGAGTGCTTGGAAATGGCAAGAAATATGTGTGGATGCACAGGCAGGTTCCCCCCAGTCTGAGCTGGGTGCAAACAGCCTGGCAGCATCTGGGGTGACGTGTTGATTCTCATCTTCTTCTCTCCCGGAGCTAATGGGATGTTTTGGCACCTAGGTTTTCAAAGCCTGCCCTGTCTGTGCTGGCCCCGAAGCTTCTTGTAGCAGTGCCTGGTCTGTGCTGAATCTCTCCTGCAGATCTCCAAAGCCTCTTTCCATATGCTGTGCTTGAACTACTCTCTCTCAAGAAGCTGGCGGCAATGCTGACACTTGAGGCGAGGAGACACGCACACGCCGTGCTCTCTCTGGGCGAGCTTTGCTTCTGTTCATTTTTGTTACGTCCTTGTCCAGAATAAGTCAGTTGGGCTGTGACTATCTGCCTGGTTTCTGCAGGAACCTTATACAAGAGCTGGGGACGTTGCTGCGGCAGTGTCCTCCAAAGCCCGGTCTAGACTATAACGATAGCCCTTCACTCGTCGCTCATTCGTTTGCTCACTCATCGCAAGCGGGTGTACCAGGGGGTCAGATGCACACTAGCAAAGCTATCCCAGTGCAGCCATGTCAGCTAGAGTCCTGACTTGGTTTTTTTTTAACCCTGATGCAGATATTCTGATATACGCCTTAGCGTGGGTGTGCTGGTTATAGTGGTCCAGTTGTTGCCTCGCACTGGTTGAATTCAAGCCAGTTCTTTGAATAGCCACTGGTTATACTGGGCTGAGCACGTCTAAAAGCGAAGCCACAGCTGGACCCACTGCATTGCATAGGTTGGGTCGGCAATGCTTTTGGGTAGTGCCAAAAATACCCACAGCCTCAACTTGTATTGGTGTGCCAGGGGCGTACAGCAGGAGAGCTGCAAGGGGCCCAAGCCTTGTTGTGGCAGTGCAGCCCTGGCCCTTTCCCCACTGCCCACCCCAAGGCGCATGTGCCAAGCAAAATGCCGTCACATGCCGTGCTCTGGCACCCATGCTGGGGGTTGCCTAGCCCGGCGTAGATCACAATCTGGAGCTGCCGAAGCGTTTGAGTGTACGCAAGCTGGGTTGCTGCAGGACCTGGGGCTCGTACCCAACCTATGTCCTCCTTCTCCTTGCTTTTAAATCCTCCTCCTTTGTTTGCTTGCTGCTCTCTGTGCCTTTGGTTCACGATCAAACAGAAGGAGCCTAAGTTGTTCTCTCAAGTGGTTCCCTCTCTGCAGGCAAATTGCAGCCCAGCCCTCTTCCCACGTCCTATTAATCTCCAAAGGGCTGAGAATAGTGCAGCCTTAGAATAACAAGGAGGGCAACCCAATGCCGTCTGCAGCTCTGCCATGGGCTGGGTGATCTAGGCCCTGGCACTGAGGATCCCTCTGCATGGGGAAGCAATGGTGCAGGAAAGGCTGGGTGGGAATTTCCAGGGCCCTCCCGCCTGCCTGGAGGCCGTAAGTAAAAGGCCCTCGATATGAAACTTATGGGCCAAAGCCGCAGCGGGAGCAAACTCCTGTGACTTTTCTCCGCAGTTGTCCTGATTTCCACCAGCTAGTGCAGATGAATTGAATATCAGGAGGCGGCAGTTTGGTTCTCTGTCTCCAGGCAGAGAGAGGTTACCACAGCAGGGCACAGGCTATGAGTTAAGTGGTGCTTCCAACCTCCCCGTTAAAATGGAGAGCATCTATTTCTTCCCTCCGTTCCTGCATGAACAGTAACAAACAGCCAGGGACGTGCATTCTAGCAGCTTTCCAGGGGTTTTTTTGTACTTAATTAATTAATGTTTGTAAAGCTCCGAGATCCTCAGCTGAAAGGCGCTATTAGAAGTGCAGAGCGGTATTATTAATAATTTGCATAAGCCCTTCTTTTGATTGCATTCAGCTGCAGCCTCCGAGCCCCATGCCACGGTCCCTGTGCCCTGAATGGGGCATGGCAACAAGTCAGGGCTCCTGAGTTTGTTCTTTGGCTGAGTTTTGAACCCGCTGGCGTGTCGCCGGGTCTGGAAGTTCAGCAGGCGAGTTTCCACAGGCAGGGGGAAGAAAAGGCGGCGGGGAGAGCCGGGAAAGCAACGACAGATAACGGCGTGGGGGATAGCAGGAGTGTGCAAGGTGGGGAGGGTCAAGTGTGCATGCACACGCGCATGCTCGCTTTGGCTCTCCACTCTGTTTGCAGGCAGCAGCTGCTGCAGGGACAGGGCTGGAGCCTGCTGCTGATGCCCCAAGAGCAGGGACTGGTACCAGTCTCCTTTCCCATGAGGCAGCAGGGAGAGATGGCAGAGCTTAGCTGGGTCCCACATTCATGCAGGATCAGTCCCCCTGTGGGTATGAAGCAGGATAGGGAGGGCTGCAGCCTCCGCAGCATTGGTCCCCTGGTCTCTGAAGGCTAGAAGCTGTAAGGGGAAGAGGGGCCAGGCCTGGCTCAGTCTGGCTGTCCTTCCCCTTAGCATCTGCCCTGTGCCAGCGGGATGCAGGTTGGGGGCAGTACAGTGTGTCTTGGCCCCTCGGGAAACTACAAGCTTCCCGTAGTGGTTAAAGGGAGGTCCCAAACTACAGAACTGAATGCGTGGGAACAAGAGTAGGGCACTTCTCACGGGTTGATAACACGGGTGCCAAGGTGAGGTGTTGAGCAGAGGACATCTGCTGCCCCGTGAATGCATCTAAGGCACCTGGTGCCCAGTGAAATTCTGGCTGGAGACGTGCACGGATAGGTGAGTTCTCGTCTGCCTATGTCCTGAGACCAACACGGCTACAACCTACACCCCAGATGGGTGAGAGGAAGATAGCCCCACAGTCACCTGGCTTCCCCCTGGCCAGCTCCTGCTTCCTGGTCATCCTAGTAGATGGAGGGCTTGGCCAGGGCTGGGAGGGCATTGAGCAGAAGGTCCCAGGACTTGGTTGGGCTACAGATAGGGAAAAGGCTGGGGAAAAATGCTGTGTTGCAAGGCTGCTGCCTGGCACAAGGACTGGCTGACCCAGTGTGGCAGCTCTTATGTTCAGAGGGGCACGTTCACTAGCACAGTGAGGGTGACTTCTGCTGGTATCAGGGCTTCGTGCTGGGCGTTGTACAAGCTCACGCGGAGATCCCAGCTGCGTCCTCAAAAGGCACGGCATCAAACTTCGGTTCCTGAGGCCACCAGTAAAATGTTGCTAAAAGAAGAAGAAAGAATCCCCCCCCCCTTCTTTGGTGCATAAAAACAGGGAAGCGCATCGGAAAGCATCCTGCTAATACCCAGTTGTGCAAACTTTGAGGCTAAACTCGTTCACGTCATTCTAATTTCCGATGGATTAACCCCCAAGCCTTCCCGGAGGCAGGAGCTAGGAAGAGCAAGAAGAGTCACTGTAAGGAGGTTAGCTCTTTATCTGTGAAATAAAATTGTTTTACAGTGCAGCGTCTCTTCCCAGCTACTTTGCGCTTGTCTTCAGCTGCTTGGAGAACAGACCTCCGGGAAGTGGGCTGGTACCCGAGCAGCGGTACCCGAGCAGCGGTACCCCGGGAAATAAAGGGCTCGAGCTGTTGTAATGCAACCCCCAGAGTGGCCGGGGGTGCAGTGACAAGGTGCTGGGCTGCTTGATAAAGCAAAGGGCTCCTGCGATGGGTGCTGGAGGGAGAGGCTGAGCTGGTAGGGAAGGGGCTGGCCTCAGGCTTCAGAAAAGCTGGTTCAAGCCCTGGCTTGGGTGCAGGCTTGCCTTACTGTTTTAGGCAAGTTGCTTCATTTGCCTGTGCTGGAGTTTTTCCATTTGTCATTCAGAGTAATGATGCTTGCTCTCCCCCATTAGACTGTACGATTTTGGAGCAGGGGACAGCTTTTGCCTGGGTCTAGAAAATGAAAGGCGGGTAATGGGCCTGAGTCTCTGCCACTCAGGCCCTGGGTGGGTAGAAATGGCACCCTGGGAATATCTTGCTAGCTGGCATAATGCTGGCCCTGCTCTCAGCTGCTTTCTGTGGATCATAGGAAGCAGCTTGTCATCTAGAGCAGCCCAAAAGCTGCTCTCACTGGCAGGCAGCTAGGCAGAGAGTCCCTTTAAACAGCCTTCAAAATCAGGAAGCACCAAGGTGATTTAGTCCCTCTCACCACCCAGCCCTGCTCCAGGTACCGATGGAGAACTGGGCTGGGGGTGCTGACGGCCTCCCGAGGGGGCCTCTTGTCCTTTGGCCCCTGTTATACCGCGGGGGGGAGAGCAGCATGCCGCAAGTGGCACAGGCAGCCTGCACGTGTGGTACATGGTAGACCAGGGAGGCGGCCCGCAGCACAGTGGCAGATCCAGTGCGGGGGCGGAAAGCAGAGCAGCAGATCGGGCAGAGAGCACGGGGCAGGGAGCAGATCAGGCAGAGAGTATGAGGCAGGGAGCAGGCAGCAGAGCAGCAGATGGTGCAGGGGAAGGTGATCAGATCAGCCCTTGGCAAGGGAGCAGGGCTAATTTGGAGCCCACCTGCCCAAAAGGATGACCCTTGCTGCTCTCCAGCGATCAGTGTCACTGTGACTGCTGGGGTCTGAGCTTTGCCTGGGCCCAGAGAAGCCCCCTGCCCCCGGCTTAGCCGCCAGACACACGCTCCCTGCACAGCTGCCGGCTGTTTTGTTTTTCGAGCCGGGCAGGAGCTTCCTTTGTGCTTATTGCTAATTAAATGGCTTCTTCCAAGCTGCTGGTACTGTACCGTGTATTGTCTTCTAACAGTTTAGATTCTGTCCCTGCGCCAGCGCCCATTTAGCAACACAAACCACTTATCTTGTTCTCTGCTATCTCCTCCTTTTATATTTTTATCCTCCCTTCTCCCTGCAAGCCGTTTTGGTCCCAGCACTGCAGTCATAATTCTACCCGGCATCATCTTGCTTGACAAAACGCTGTTGATGTGACAGCTCGGAGCTATGAAATCTCGGTTACCGCTCGATAATTAATTTACTAATTGCGTGCTCTTCTTCACCGGGCTTCTCCAAGAAGGAGGCACGGGCCTTGGCAGCGTGGCTTCGACATTTTGGGCCTGCATGCACGTGCCATCCTCAGGCGGAGAGCAAAGTCCCTACGTGGTCCTGGGCAGGTGTCAGCTTGTGTCGCAGGGGCTGGGATTGCTGTAGCTCTGTAGCAGGGAGGTTTTGCTCAGGGATGGGGCTGAGCTTGGAGAGGGGCAGCTGGGTAGGGAATGTCATCCTTGAGGTGTTTGGGGAGTTTGGGTTGCAGTTCTTAAAGGGTGTCCTGCATTTATGGGCATAGGACTGGAAAGGGCAGACTAGAGAGGGGACAGGCAGCACAGCAGCAGATAGGGCAGGGAGCAGAGAGCCCAGCAGCAGATTGCACAGAGAGCATGGGGCAGGGAGCAGAAAGCCGAGCAGCAGATGGAGCAGATGGATCTAAGACTTCGGCACAGGTCTCTGCTGCCTCCGGGCTTCAGGGCTGGGGACTTTGAATAGCTCTCGGCTTCCGTGAGCCTTTTAGCAGCTCCAAGGCAGAGGGAAAGGAGGTGATGGCGTTACTGGAAACCTAGGGCCTTTTGTTATGCATTAGCGAGAGCTGAAAACAAGCTGTTCCCCATGGTTCAAGCACCCCTTGTGTTACAGACTGGCTGGGAGAGGGGAGCCCTGCCGGCCAAAACCCCAAATGTCCGAGGTTTTAGCCAGCAGGGCCAAGCCCAGGCTTGTAAGCTGATGCCCGGGGGAGTTTGGCCTGTTAAGGGCACAGGATGCCTGGGCTGCACATCTAGCCCCGTGCATGCAGGGAAGCTGCTCTGGTCCTTGTTCCTCTGCCCTGGGAGAAGAACTAGGGCATGAGGTTTGGACGAGGACAGCGGTGCACTGCTGATCTTGGCAGGAGAGGCTTCGCCGGGGCTCCTTCACTCCCTTGCCGTCAGCTCTCCCCACGCCCTGCCTGCTCCTCAGCTGCTCCCGGGTGCTGTGTCCCCGCTCCAGCTCCCCTTGGGGTGCTGGGTCCGCCGTAACCGGCTGCAGCCTGGGCAGGGCTCAGAGGCCCCTGGTCTGAGAGCAGGGATGCTTCCCTGCTTCTGAAGCCAAGGGGCACCCCCTATTAGCAAGGGGGAGCCCTTGTTGTGCAGCTCTAGCATAGCCAGTAGTGGGTGGTGATGTGCCTACATAGTGCCCAGCCCCTTGCGGCGCTTTAGAGGCAGCCGATGTGCCGAGAATGGGTGCATTAGAGGAACAGCTAGTCAAGGGAGCTGGGATTGTGGAGGCTATGGTTCTGCCAGGTGAGACATTGCTCTGTGCCTCAGTTTCCCCCTCCTGTCTCTTGTTTCAGAGTGCAAATCCTGCTCTGTGTATGTGTATGTGTTGGGGAGAGGAGGTTGGGGGAGTGTTTTTCCAGCAGCTACCCTGTACATAAATCCATCTGCAACTCAGCTGAATCCAGAGAAAACCTCTCCCCGCTATGCTTGGGAAAAGCAGCCCCTCCCGCTCCTCCCCCAGGGTTTACTTTCCCTCGCTGAGGACCCCAATCCCGGCTGGCTCGTGTCTGGCTGCTGCTGCTCCTCGCAGCGCAGTCGGGGTCTCTGGAGCCAGGGCTCCTGGGAACCAGAGCTCCCCTGAGATGCAATTAGTCCATCCACAAGCCAGGCTTGGAAAGCGTGAGTGCCACACAGGCAGGGCCACCTCCTGCAGCTGCTGTGGCTTAGCGGGACTCTGCAGCGGTAGCCCCGGGATCTTCAAGCTGCAGCAGGGGAGCTTGCTCACTATTAGCCCTTGCTGACTACCAGTGGGGAGGGCCCCTGTGAAAAGGGCCAGGCCCTTGACTGGGAGCAGCTGTAGCTTGGAGGCCCTAAATGAAGGGATTTTATTAGAGGGGAAGTGACGGGCTTGCTGGCTGCACTGTCAAATGCGGTGATCCCCTTTCCTGAAGGTCTGGTAGGAGCTCAGAGGCTCCTGGCTGGAGGATCTTGCCCCTCCACTCGGGGTCAGACTGACGGTCAGGCAGGAATTGGTCCCCTCTATCAGACTGGCATGGCCCAGGGGAGTTTTGCCCACCTCTGTGGCATGGGCAGGAGCCCATGGTCATATATTAACTGACTCCTTCCCTGTTGTGAGCCCTGCCTTTGTCTCTCCTGCTTTGGCCTCTGGCATGCTGCTGGCATGTCTGGTTTGGTGCCTTGCAGTTGCACGTTGCTGTGGCATGTCTGGGGAGTGCTTGTGGAAATGGTTGCCTCGCTGCCAGCTTGGGCATTTGTGGTCCCCTGGCTGGTTGGCTTGGGGACCAAAAACTGTACAGACCTTGGATCAGCTTGGAGGCATGTTGTTAAGAGGAGGGGAGGCATGCCCATGCCTCTCCAGCTGTCCCAGTCCCACAGAGGGACCAAACCCTGCTCCTTCCAGGACTGCCAGTCCAGTTCCTTTCACTAGCACGGAGATGCAATCATTGTTAAGTGACCTCACAGGCCAACTCCAGGCCAGGATCCACCGGGCTGAGAGACCCTCCTGCCCTCGGTCACAGTTGGATGACACCTTGGGCCCACCTGCCAGTGTAAGCATCAGGTGCTGGTTGCTGGTGCAAACAGTCACACCGTTGCAGTGCAGGAAGGGGCAAAAAACGTGACGTGTACAAGCGCTCCTTCTGTAGATTCCCACTAGGCTGCAGCAGCTGCAGGAGGTGGCAGTGCCCGGTGCAGTTTTCATGCTTTCCAGGTCTAGTGCCCAGCACGTGGGGGCCCTTGACCCTGACCAGGGACCTTGGGAGCCATGACAACAAGGATAAATGGTGTTTCATCATTTGCATGCTGTCATCCTGGTTTAGCTTATTAGTAGTAGGCACGGCTAATGGCATGTTTAGATGGTGTTGCCATACAACAAATGTGGACTCACTCACGTAGCTGCCACACACTGAGTTTTGGGGCAAAGCTGGGGTTTCCCAACTCTGCCAAGCCTTGTCAAGATTCTGCTATTCACATTTGTTTTATCCCAGAGGGGTGTGAGGGCAGAGCGGTTCAAGGGTCAGGCCGTGGCTGTGGAGGAATGAGTTCAAGTCCTGCTCTGGATTTGTGCTGATGGCTCATCTCAGCTGATCCCACTGTCCACAGGCACTTGGCCTTGGCAAGCCTGGCGCCTGGATGTGATGCTGCGATATGTACCATTGGCTATGAAAGCTGCTCTGCCTTTAGCCTTACTTGTCCGACAGACCACTGAAGCCAGGGCAGACTGTTTGACTGCCTTGGCTTGTAGCTACCGTTTTAACCCAGGAAGTCCAGATGCCGTATACAGGATCAGGTCCCTCTTGTCTGAAGCCTTGTCCAGATCTGCAAAAACGGCTTCCCTGCCTGGCCTTGGCAGTGGGCAGACGGCACCGAGCACAGCCCGATTCTGGGAAGCAGCGGTGCAGGAGCCAGAGCTGAATGCGTCAGAGACCGTGGGAAATCAGCATGTCGAAAACAGCCCATCAAAACAGTCAGCTGGACCTTTATCTTCAAATAGACTTTCTCTGGAAATCTGTCAGGGGCTTCCCCTGCCCGCCTGGATGCCAGGAGGGAGTCCGGAGGTTTTAGGCCTCGGAAACGGAGGCAGGGAGTAGCCGCTGGGCATGTGACCTGGTGATGACCGGTGGCTGCAGAGGCAGCGGGATTTCCCCCGCGGTCTCCCGGGGCCTCGGCACTGAGGAAATCGGGCAGCGTCCCTCCCAGAGCAGCTTGCCTGAGGACTCCAGTGTACTTTTGACGCTCGTTAAGCCTGGCAGTAGCAGGGGGCAGCAGGCAGCTTGACGGGAGAGGGAGCGGCGTGGAGAAGTTACATGCCTTGCCTGCAGAGCTGGAAGGAGGAGGGGAAGAGAGAGCCCAGACATCCTGCCTCTCAGTCCGGCTGTGACAGCTGAAATAGCCAGTGGAAGGAGCTGATAAATGGGTACAGGCCCCAGAGGTGTGGTGTGTGTCCCCCCGCCCTGGTCTCTGCCAGGCTGTCATGCCATGCAACATTGCTGCCTGTTTCTCTCTGCCTCTGGGTGCCAAGGGTGGCTATCGGGTGCATTTTGACCCTGGCACCTGGCACATTGCACTCCCCAGATGTACTGAGCAGGTGGCGAGGAGGTCCCCACTTTTGCAGCTGGCACCGTCTCGTTGCAAAGTCTCTTGTCAAGCAAAACCGTAGCGCTACCAGCTCGGGCCTGCCTTGGTACATCAAGTTCTAGGCAGCTACAGATCAGTTTGTTGCTGTAGGGAACTTAATATCGCCAAGACGTTTCATCTCTGTCTTCAAAGCCCTTTCCAAACTAATTAGTTACTAATTGCAGGTTAACTAATGAATCTTCCCACGCAGGCTCCCTGATGAGGCCGGGAAATATGCATTAGCTTGGCTTTAGAGAGTGGGGAAACTGAGGCAGCGAGGGGCACGCTCAAGGCTGTAGGAGGAGAGCTGTATTGGTGCTGGGAGCTGGCGCGGGGCTTCCCGGCCTGCTCTGAGCAACTCAGTTATCCAAAGGCAAGTAGGACCCGCTCCGCGTTTTTTAAGAAAACTTTGCATGGCTTGTGTCTTTCGGAAACGAGGGGACACGGGTTTTTATGGTAAAACCAATGCGCGGTGAATTCAAGTGAGGGGGTGGATTCGAACAAAGGCCTGTCACGATTTAAATGTCAAAGCAAGGGATTAAAAAAAATGAGAGAAAAGAAAAGCCCACCCAGCTCTGTTTTTCCTGAGATGTGGATATAATGGGTGAATACTCGCGACCAGCTGAAAGCTACAGATAGGCCCATGAGGTGGAGATAAAGGGACTCAGCGGGAGACAGGGCCATGCGGAAACTGGAGTCACTCCACTGGAGCTGAGGGCAAGGTGCTGATCAATGCCGGCTGCGGATCCGGCCCCGAGCCTTTCAGAGGGACAAAGAGGACGAAAACGGCCGCTCATTTCAGCTCACAAAACCGCAAGCGTCGCCCGCGCTCAACAGGAGAGACATTGTCCGATCCTCTCGCCTGTTAACTTTCCACTTGGGCAAGCCGCCGTTATCGGCCAGCCCCGTTTTAATACTAATATAAATACCAGGCGGCAGCTCGATGCTGAAATGTCTGAATCAGCCGCCATCCTGTCAGAGAGCAGATGCAGACGCAGCCAATAGTTTGCAAGAAAAAAGGCTCTCGCTTGCCTGTCTCCTGGCCGATAAATCTGGGTGGAGGGAGGAAAAAAAGGTGCTTTTTTTTTTTTTTTTTAAATGTTTTATTAAAAAGCAGAGGTTCAGTGTTTGCCATTGTTCCAGGCGACTCTGCTGCCCGGCGAGAGATAAGGCCGGGAGAAAATAGAGGGAAACCAAAATGAAATTCTCCCAGGTTCGTAACCA
The DNA here is from genome assembly GCF_001723895.1 of Crocodylus porosus. Lineage (NCBI taxonomy): Eukaryota > Metazoa > Chordata > Crocodylia > Crocodylidae > Crocodylus > Crocodylus porosus. Next base: position 7,873,679 of record NW_017728939.1, on the reverse strand, counting down.
TCAGATGCAGCCTGGCTGTTTATTCACAACATGTAAAAGGCAGGAGATAGGATTCAGTGGGGAGAGGCAGGTGTTTGAAACGTATCCAGGGAGATAGGCAAAGCTCTTGAATGCACCGTGTTTCCAAGGTGTGCGTGTGCGAGGCAGAGAGAGTGTGCGAGCAGTGTGCGCTCTGCACTGACTCATTAGTGCGAGAGTCTGTTCACAGGCAGCGTGTGTGTGTTGGGGTTGGCAGGGCAAAGGATTGTGTGCGCCCATAGACAGGGGCACGTGCCTGCAGGTGAAATGGGAGCAAGCTGCCGTTTTTGGCAAGGGGGCCCGGAGGAAACCTGCCTGCCTTCCTGCCGGTGCCGGCGGGGTCTGGGGATGGTCTAGGTCAGGGGCGGGCAATTATTTCAGGCGGCGGCCCGCTTACTGAGTTTTAGCAAGCCATCGAGGGCCGCATGACAGGCAGCCAGGGGCAGATAAATATTCATTTTCAAAATTTTTTAGGGGACCGCATAGAATGGCCGGGCGGGCTGCATCCGGCCCCCGGGCCGCATTTTGTCCACCCCTGCTCTAGGTCCTCGGGATGGTTTACGGTTTTTCAGGACTAGGCTGAATCCTCAGGGCTGAGAGGGAGCAGAATTCGGTACCTGCACTGTCAAACCTCTCCCAGCCCTAACATCGTGTTACGTTGCGAGATGCAAAAAGACACGGAGAATGGGTGGACTGAAAAAAACCCCTCGCGCGTGTAGGAGCACCTGCCCTGCGTAGTCTGACTCCTTCAAGCTCCTGCCTGAGATCGATCCCCGGCTGCAGGCTGCGCCACGTGGGCAGAAGGGGGTTGAGGTGGGACAAGGGGAGGCAGGAGGATCCATGAGGCTTTACAGCCAGCCACCGCGAGGGCAGGGCTTGGCACGGATACCCATGTGAGGGACGGAGCCGTGGCCAGCTGGCTGCCCTGCACCCGACGGCGCAGGTGTTGGTGAGCTGAAAGGGAGCGTCGTGATTTATTGCTCATTGAGCGCTTTTCCTCCTGGAGGCCGAGAGCCAGCGACAGGTCTTCGGGCACGTGGAGCCCATCCCCTCTCTGTGGGGAGGAGGGATTGACCCCAGGGGCAGGGTGGCAGCCCTTCCTGACCTGCCCCTTGCTCCCCATCGGCCAGCTTGGGGCGTCCTGCTGGGCACCCCAGGCAGTCTTTAATTGCTCTTTTTCTTTACACTGGTGTCAATCTGGAGTAACGTCCCAGCTTTGCATTGCATGGACTCGGGCTGTACCGTTGCCCCTGCCCCTTGCCCGGGCCTTGACCAAACTCCATCACGGAGACTCTGAGTTTCCTTCTTCCATTTTAACAACTTTTTTTCTCTGCTTCCTCCCTGCTCGCTACATCCCTCCAGGACCGCAAGCAGCAGCGCTGCTCCCTGCACAGGTTGCCCTCGGGCGAACACAAGCACCGGTTGCCCTTGGGCTAACGCAGAGCTCACGCTGCCTTGCCAGCCTTAGCTCTGTACCCGGCAGTCTCTCTTTCTGTTCTCAGGCTGCTTCCTGAGTCCTCTTCCTCCTGCCCCTTCCTCCAGCTGGAAACTTGCCCCTGTGTATTGCTGTCAGGCTGGAGTGGGGAGGGGAGGCTTCCTGGAGGCTCCCTGCCTGGGATGACTTGCAGCAAATCCTTTACTTCTGTTTCTTTTCTCCTAGTGCTGTTCAAGCCTGTGCTAGGCCACACCGGTTTCCCCCTTGCCTGTAACAGCACCATCTGTTATTTATATTTGAGACTTTGGAAAAGGGAAAGGAAGAAGTTGCTTTTTTTTGCAAGCGACTCGAAGTCCCTCCATCGCATCCTGGTGGCCTGTGCTTGGACTCGAGTGCTTGCGACCTTCTAGAGGTGGCTGCAATTCTTCATGCAAAACTTCCCCGTTGGCACCCGCGGCACTGTGGAAGCTGATGTTTTCTGCGGGGAAGTTTCTGTTTCGGTGAAGCATTTCGATTCCCCCCCCCCCCCGGCTCTTTGGAGAAAGAACGGCATTTTGGATTGACGTGATGAAGCAACGCTTCTTGTTTTGACACCAGGAGTGATTTTGTTTTTGGAAGGGGAGTGCCAGTAGCGTTTCATTTTGACATTTCAAAAATTTCCAGGTTTTATTCGATTTTTATGTTGTGTGAAATATCAAAAATTCATTGATTCTGAATGGAAGCTAATTGGGGAGTGTCACAGTTTCTCACGAGCTGAGTATTGATGCCATTTGCAGAGCCGTTCCACTAATGGCAAGAGGCTATGCCAAGTCATTATTCATTTTCCTCAAAGTTGACTGAATCCGTCATGCCAGCTCTGTGGCAAACAATGGTTTCATTTACTCGTAGCTGTAGAGGGCAGAAAGGGACCGTCGGATCAGTCTGCTGTCTTGCCTCGCATCGGATCAAATGACGGACTACCCTGCTGCGGACCAGGGCTCGGCCTTAGGGGTCAAAGAGAGTATGGTGGGAGTTGATTCAAAAAGCTGTAGCACTCCCTGCTGTCATCTGGGCTGTACCCAAGGCTGGGATGTTGCCTGGGCTATGCCGGTGCTCCTGCTGCTGGGGTGGGCAAAACGCAGCCTGCCCGGCCATTCTATCCGGCCCGCGGCGCCCCTAAAAATTTAGAAAATTAATATATATCTGCCCCTGGCTACCTGTCATGCAGCCCTTGATGGCTTGCCAAAACTCAGTAAGCGGCCCTCCGCCTGAAATAATTGCCCGCCCGTCCTGCTGGGACTTAAAGGTGGGGGTTCCTGGGTCTTGCCCCTCTTCCCGGGGTTGGGCTGATCACCCCATTTGGGGTCAGGAAGGGATTTTACTCCACGGTCAGAGTGGTCTGGACTCTTGCCTTCCTCTGTAGTGGTGGACGTGGCCCTCTACCTGGGGTCTTTTGAGCATAGATTAACCTTTGCACTGGCGAGACGTTGAGCACCCGGGCGTCTGCTTTACTTAGCGCGTTACACGGTGTGTCGTGGCAGGGTTGACGGTGGTTTTACTAAGAGGTGAGATGGCAGGTTTGGCTAGGGTCCCTTCCAGCCCTACTTCTTTCTCAATCATATTCGTATAGGCAGCCCCCATTGAGGCTGTGTAGGAGAACATGATTATTGCTGTCTTGGACAGCCCAGCTTGAATGGCCAGGTGCCCACTGACGGTTGCATCAATGAGGGATGGCCTTTGGCGTGGGCCCGGCAAGGGCTTGAATTCATGCTTCCAGTCTGTAGTGAGATGCTTTTAACTGTTCAGCTGCTGTGCCCTTTACTGCTGGATGGTGAAGCTTGTGTGTGCCTCTGGCACGGCTGCTGGGAGAGGCAGGGCACGCGTTCGCCTGAGCTCCCTGGTGTTACAGCAAAGCTGCTGAGCAATGCGGCACGGTGCTGGCAGCCCCGTGAGCTACGATTAAGCCTGGGCACAAAGTCACCACGACTGTGCCACCCGGTGTGTGGAAGTACAGGCTATTTCTGTGTAGTTGAGGTGGGCGGCATGGCCGCAAATGAGCATTTCTGGCTGTTGGGATTGGGAGGTTGTCCGGGAGGGTAGGGGAAGCGCGTGGTGCTGTTCCTTGTCCCATCTCTGCAGTGGGTTTCTTTTTTTTTGTGGGTGGGTAATCAAGAGAGGCCAGAATTTCCTTCTGGTGGCTCAGGGGGCAAAAACTACACGGCAGGGTAAGCAGAAAGCCCAGCTCCATTCACGGCAGCAGGTGGAATGAAATGTTACACCTCAGTGGGCCTGTCATTTTCCAGTCGACGGCAGTGATCCCAACACAGACAAGCCAATAAATCTGGGTTTCTCCGATCAAGAGAGCCGTGCTGAGGGCTAAATGATGGGTAACGTTTTAAAAAGGTTGATGTTTTAATCCAGTGCTGAGTTACGAGTGGCAGTCAGGTGGAGGGAAGGCGGTCGGGAGACTCGGGGGTGGGGAGCTTGATTCCAGCCTTGCCACTGATTTATCTCTGCCACCTTGGGTAAATCACTTTGCCTGCCTCGGTTTCCCTTTGTGGACAGTGATGCTTGACCAGTAGGGGCTGTTTCTCTTGCGTACTTCAGTGGCCTGTTGTGTCTGAGCTCCTTGCACTCTCTCATGCAGGACTGTCCAGCTCCTGGGTGTCTGGGGGCACCACGCTCGCACTGCCCAGGGGGCACCCTCCTCCCCCTACCCACACCGTACTGTGTGGGGTCCCCAGGTCCCCCCAAGCCAACCAGTCACAGCTCTCTCAGACCCGTGGGCTGTGCTACACCACCCTTGGGAGCCAAGGGAAGAAAGAGAGGGCGCCTGGGGTCTCTGGACCAGCAGGAGGAGTGGGGGAAGCAGATTAACCTCTCAGGGGCTGGATGGGGCCTCCAGACCACACATTGGACAGCTTTGCTCCGAGATATTCATCCTGGGGCAGAGGAGGGGGTGACTCTCCCTGTTTTACTCATGAGGGGGTTGCGGCGGGAGGGACGAAGTGACTCTGCCAAGGTCACTCAGGACACATGTGGCATAGAAGGGGGGGTCGAATCCTGGGCTCCCAAGTCCATGAGATAATGCCTGGTCTCCTGCAGCCTCCCTCTTGCTCAAGCCTTTCAAGTACCCAAATGATTCACGGCCCTAATGGCAATGGCAAGGCTAATGAAGAAGTCTGAACCAGCGGCAGTAGTAGAAGCTGCTCCTTTCGCTCGGGCCCCATGCCAGAGATCGTGGGGTTGAGCTCACCACCGGCGGGGGATGGGAACGGCGCGCGGCCTGCACCGGCCCGGGGCGCTCCGAGAGGGTGGCCGGCTGTGCCGGAGGGCGGAGGACATGCATGCATTGGTACTGGCAGAGCTGATGCCCCAGGGTCCCTGCCTGGCTGCTTAGGCGAGGTGAGGTGAGCCCCTCTATTGATTAGCAACCCAGGCCCAGATGGAGGGATGTGATCGGAGCTGCAGCCGGCACGGGGAGAGACTGGAGCTCGGATTGAATTGTCATGGGGCCACAAGCTGCGGCCGGTCCTGATAACCCTCTTCCTTGCAGATTTGGGGTCTCCCCTTGCCCCGAGAGTTTCCCAGGGCTCCTCCAGGGTTTCCTGGACCAGGCTGGGCAGCAGGTTAATGTGCAAACTGAGCCCCTTTGCCCTCCTTGCCTGATTGCACTGCCAGATATTTGTTCCCCCCTCCAGCCAGAGGACAAGGCCATGTCACATGCTCCATATCACAGCATCACTTAGCCTGCTCAGCCCACAGCCCTAAAGGAAAAGAGGTCCTAGCTAAGGGGGATTGGGATCTACACATGGGACACTTGCCGGCTCGCACTTTACAGCAGGGAGGAACCGAGTGACTTGTTGCTTTAGCAGCCCTTCTCTCCCCCCGTTTGCTCACATCCAGGGGTTTGGGCTGGCGCTCCGAGCTCGTGCCCGTGGTGTTGCCACGCTGCCAAGCAGAAGCAGATCTCAGGCCTGTGCAGGGAAGCAGCTGGCAGCGCTGGCCATGTACAGCAGCCTTGGAGCAGCGGTGCCCGCAGACAGCTGGGGTCGGCCCGGTATCAGAGCCCCGTTCCCTGGGAGCACCTTTGCCCTGGGAATGCATCGAGTCGGAGAGAAGTAGGGCTGCAAGGGACCTCCAGAGGTCATCTAGTTGCACCTCCACTGGGGCCAAACGCCAAGAAAACTCTTCCACTGCCTTCACAGCTCCCCTTTCCCACCCCTTTGTATGACAGAACTGGCACCGCATCTCTCCCCAAGACTGAACACTTGTTCGCGCGGGAAGGACGTGTAACAGCACCGCCTGCCGACACCGGCTACAGCGGTATTTAGGACAATTATGCACCTGCTTATTCTAGCCGGGCAGCGCAGACTCCAGGAGCTCAGAGGCTGCTTCCAGCAGAAGTGTTTGCACTTGTTATTTGGGAACTCTTCGGTCCTGCGAACGCCTAGTTTTTCTCCCTGGTGCTGCCCGTGACTTCATTTTGAGGACAGGCCCATGGAGGTGCAGCGTGGCAGCCCCCGGTGCCTCTCTTGATTTGGGTGTTAAATATTGGAAACGTGGGTGCTAGGGCAGCACAGAGGACTGTTTGAAGTTGTCGAGATTGTCAAATGCATCCTGATACATCCATAGGAGGATTGCAGGTTTTCCAGCAGAAAATGGGGTTTGGACTTTAATGATTCGTCTTCACAAAAAGCGCCTGCTTCCCCCGAATTTGTTCTTTTTTCAGCAAAAACTTTCAAGCTTTTGAATTTTCACCTGAAAACTCCAGTTTCCACGGGGGGTGGGGCTCTAGTAGCCGCAGGGGCGAGAGAAGTACCCGGAGCCCCCCGCGCCGTGCTCCGTGCAGTGCAGACCCTTAGCGAGACCGTTCCTGCTCGGAAGAGGTGATGAGCTAACGAAGACAGGAGCTGGGAACATCACCCAGGCCTGTGGGCTCCTAGTCCAGCCTCCCGGCCAAAAGACCTTGCTCCCATCTCCTTGGTGAGATGGTTCGTTGGCACGCGGCATCCGAAACAGCCCAGGTGATCCTACTTAGCCAGAAAAGAAAGGGCCTCCATGGCCATATTAATTGCAACTCTGCCTCCTTTGCTTTCCCTTCACAGTCTCAGCGGATGTGCCCAGCACTTTTGCTTGATGTATCTTCCTTGCCTGGGTTATTAAGGTGTAAAATTTACATGTAGCTCCGTTTTTTTCTGCTGCGCTGGGCGAAATCCCAGCCACGGATCTATAAGCTCTCTCTAAAGAGGCCCAGCTGATGTTAAGTGAGTGAGAGACAGTGTTTCAAATTAACCTTTCCATAGCTGAGATGCCAGCCCCGAGCATGCCCCAGAGGAGCGCCGCTCTCCAGATTCGTTGCCCGCAGCCGGTGGGGATGCTGGCCCCGTCGATGGCATCGGTCTGGGGCAGCCCTGAAAGGGCAAGCAAAATTCCCGTGTGCCCCTCTGGCTTCCCGGCTGCGCGGTCCAGGCCGTAGCTGATCACTGGACCATTCAGGGTGCAGTCGGGTGCTGCTCAAAATGGCACTCATTAAACTCAAAGTATCATTCCTGGGAAGATGCATTTAGTTCAGTCCAGAGCATGAATAGGAAGGAGAGGGAAACAACTCGAGCACTGTCCCTATGTCTCGGCGTGTGCAAAACTGCTGCAACTTAGACCCCGGCTGACTCCGTGGCTGCCTGTCGTAGCATCTTTCTCAGCGGGGAGATGGAGGGCAGGGTGTTCATGCCCAAGTGCTCACGCCTGGGAATGGTGGGGCTTTGCGATTGCCGCCGAAGGCCCCTGCCGTGCTGCCGAGGGAATTTTCGGGGTTGCCATGTTGTTACCAGGTAAATAAATAATGTATTGTCTCCGGAGCCGCAGAGCAGGTTACGTGGTAATTACTTTTTTGGAGATGCAATTACCGGGCAATGTGGCGGAACATGTAATTTCTGTGTATTGACATAGTCCTTTTCCGACAGCCGGCTTTGTACTTAAGAAGGGTCAGATCCAGGCGTCCCTTTGAAATCTGTAGCTAGAAGAGTCCTCCCACGGATGGGGCATCCATTTGGCCATATGTTTAAGGGCCCTTCTGAGACACTTATGCCCTGTTATTGAAATCCTGGCCATGAAGCGTGATCCGAAGGCAGCCTGGCCAGCCGTGCATCCCAGCTAATGACTCGGCCGTCTGCTACCCTCCCGGTTCCTTCTTTCTCTGTGCCTTCAAGGGTCTGAAGACCGAGTCCTGACCTCATGTAGGGCCTGGGTTAGGAGGAAGGGTGGGTGAGCTTGTTCATCTAGAGGATCTAGGTATGTCCCTGGCTCTGCCGCTGACTCTTGTGTGACTTCGGCCAAATCCCTTAGCCCCTCTGCATGCTTTAATACCCTGCACTGTGAAATAGGGCTGAGAGCAGCTCCTTTCTCCCAGCATGAGTCCACTGTGGGCCAACCCCACGTGCTCAAAAATCACATGGCAAAGCCCCTAAAATAGAGACAGGCTTCAATACTGCAAAACTTCAAACAAACAAACAAACAAGCGAGCCTTCATTTAAATGAACTGCCGTCTGTTTTCCAAGCCTTCCGGATGCATTTTTTGCACGTCCTGTCTGCAAACGTGACGATTCCACAAGAAGTTTCTAGTTCTCCCACGACTCCAGGTGTCTGAGACTTGAAAAACAAAGCAGAATATGAGAAACGGTAGCAACGATGCCTCCATACTGTCCCCAGACACAAGGTACATGGCTTTCAGTCTCTCATTGTGTGCTCTGTTGGGTTGCTAACGGTAGCCGTGGCCACCCCACCTTAGTTAGGCAGCAGTCCCACGCACTGTTTTTGTGTTGGTTTGGGAATGCAAAAATTGCCGCAGCTGCAGCAGTGGCGGATGGTGCTGCTGCAATTGGTGCTGCAGCAGCTGGTGCTACTCTGGGCATCACAGGGCTTCCCAGGGGACACAGCTGCCCCTGCCCGGGGTCTCCGGTCACTCCTGCAGTGTCAGTCCTCCCAGGGATTTTGGTGAGCTTTGTGTATGGCCCTTATGCACCACCCTGTGGCTTGTGCTGGGTTGGGGCTGTTCCAGCAAAGTGGAGTCTGGTCAAACAGCTGATTTTATGTCGGGATTTGGCAGCAGGGCAGAGGGGGGTGAGAGAGGACACAAGCTGTTATGTGGTTTGGATGTTCCAGGAGCATGAGCGATGGGTTTGAGTGGAAAGGCACTGCCCTGCTCAGCCTTTGAAGCCCTGGGAAATTTGTCTTTTTGACTCTGCAAGGTGCTCGGGCGGGCTCCGGGGGAGGGGAATTGCACTGAAAGCTGAAATGATTTTCAAAGCTGGGAGCTGGGAAATGATGCACGATTTAGTCCGTACCCCGCCAAATAAAATGAACCTGATTAATGCGATATAGAGTACTGCTTCCCTGCATTTATATGGCACATTAGTATTATTTGTTGCCATGGCCTTTAGACACCTCAAGTGAAGCCTGCTAGGTGCTGTATAAGGCATTGGACAGGAGATGTCCCTGCCCCAAAGCATGTACAGTCTAAATAAAGCAGCCCAACAAGCGGGAGAGGACGGCTTTATCTTTGCTAGCAAGCCATTCCTGTTCTCAGCCCCCCACACATCCACTCCTCACCCCCCTTCCCCCCTCCAGTCCTGGCTCCCCTCCCCTCTTTCACCCCTTTTCCCCTCCTCTTCCTTCTCCCCATCTCCACCCACTTGTTGCCCAGCTGTTCCCAGCATTCAGTCCAGGGCCATAGGGGGCTGGATGATAGCGAGTCCACTTAGTACAGGGGCGGGCCATTATTTTGGGCAGAGGGCCGCTTACTGAGTTTTGGCAAGCCATTGAGGGCCGCATGACAGGCAGGCCAGGGCAGATAAAAGTTAATTTTCTAAACTTTTTAGGGGCCCCACGGGCCAGATAGAATGGCCTGGCAGGCCGAATCTAGCCCTCGGGCCACATTTTGCCCACCCCTGACTTAGCAGTAGTGTCTCCTGGAGTACTAGAGGACTGCAAATTAGTAGTTTTATCTAGATGAGTACCCAGAAGTTAACTCAAGCTGTGTAGCACAGCTCAAAAATAATCCTCACCCAAAGTGGTTAACTTTAAGATGCCTAAAGAGCACTTAGCACTTGTTAATGAGCCTCAATGTGTGATCATTCAAGTGTTAAGTGCACTTAACATGATGTAATTGTAATGTGTAATCTCACCTTAAGTGAGGGTCTCAAACCACTTAATTAAATCTTACAGCCCTTCCATCCTTGGATGCATTTTCCCTGCCATCTCAGTGCTGGATGGTGAAACTGAGGCAGGGAGTTGAAGCCATTTGCCCAAGGTCATACAGAGAAACAGCGCGGAGACTAAAATAGCTCTGGATTGCACTCTCTTAAGTATACGCTTCCCCACTGGCTGAGTTTGGCAACCCTGCATGCCCCATAAGGAGCTGAGACTAGAATCAATGGTGGTTTGTTCACAATAATAAATAGGAGCAGATCCCTAACGGTGGGGAAATGACTGACGAACGACGGCGGGCTTAATGTCCTCACAAAAGACCCGTGTGTAAATGGGACTTTGCATGAGTAGTTCTATACATTTTTAATGGCGGACCCCGGGGGAGAATCAATCACGCTGTGCGCCTGCGTTTCCCTAATACAATATATAGAACACAACGCAATTTCGCCTGATAACGCCGTGTTCGGTACAGCTGCTTCCCAAGGTGCAGCACTAACAGCGGGGAGGAGAAGGGGTG
>NW_017728939.1:7859704-7863425 GCF_001723895.1 Crocodylus porosus | reverse complement strand
GGGGGGCCTGGCCAGGAATGCTTTTTGACAAGAAAAATGTCCCAGGTTGTATAGGGAACAGCCTCGTCATCTCATCAGGCAAGAACGTTCGGTGCGGATGTGTGTTGGGGTGGTTTTAAGGGCCCGGGTGTCCCTTTGGATTTGCTGGGAATAGGCTGGTAGTTCGGGGGAATGCGTTTGTGTGTGCAAAAGGTTCAGATTCTGCACGAGCTGGAGAGAGCAGGGACCTCAGTCTTGGCCTGTATCCCAGGTAAGGAATGTGAGTGCCTGGCCCCTCGCTGTTCCAGTTTAAGGTTCTGTCTATTGGCTTTTTGTGTGGGTCCTTGCCTTCCCCGTGTGGTGCCAAAGCACATGCCAAATTTCAGGGTTAGGTTTTTTTTTTGCAATATGGGATTATGTTTTCCAGTGAGGTGGGGGGAAGCAGTGGGTAAGGCCCAGTATGCAGGCTAGGGAAGAGTGACTGAAAGAGCATGGCATTTGTGATGCATGGAGGAGGAGGAGGAGGGAGCGCAGTCACTGAGTCAGAGCAGGAACAGCTGAGGCGAGCAGAAGCTGGAAGCAGCGAGGGCAGTTCCTGGAGCGTGGAGCAGGTTCGGAGGGAGCGAGGCTGGGTTCTCCTTTCCTGCCATAACACCCTGCCAGGAGATGAGCTGTGTTTCCCCCGTGAAGTGTGGGCCTGGATGCTGGAGCTGGCACTGGAGAGGGCCCACGAGGCAGATGCTGCTGCTGGCCTCCCAACCTACCAAAGACTTGGGGTGGGGACAGGGTCGAAAGGTTTCCCAGCCAGCTGCCGTTGAAGCTCCTTGTGACCAAACACAGACGGCGGGTGGGTTTGACTGCTTTGACGTTCTGTATCACCAGGGTCCCCAGCACCGGACCCATATCTCCTTGCACTGCTGCAAGGTTAGACAGTGCCATTTCTCCCATGACATGGATAGGGAAGAAAGGCAGAGAGACAAAGTGAGGCAACCAGGGTTACACGGGAAGTCTGTGGCAGAGCTGGGACTCACACCTGGGTCTTTCAAGTCCCAGGCAAGCATCTGTGTCCCTACCCCTCTCTGACCTCATTGGCTGTCCGTATAGCAGTCTCTGTGCTGCCTAGCATAACTCTCCTCGGCGCTCTGCAATGGAGAGACTGGCAGGTATTTCTAAGAATAGCTCTGAGACGCACTTATTGGTATTCTGCACATTTCTGGCTCCATACATCTACGGGTGTCAGAGCGCTTAATAAATATTAGCCAAGCCTCACCACCGGGCCCTCGGAGGGAGATGACGGATAGGGAGCTTGTGGCTCTGCTGAGAAGTGGGCACCGCTGGGGTGCAGGGAGAGGCAGGGAGATCAGGTGTGGGCATTGAGGATGGGGAGCAGAGAGGAGGGGATCCAGCAAGCAAGTCCAGGGAGGATAACGGGCAGTTGTGGACTGGGATTTGGCTCATAGCACCTAACTGCTGTGGACAACACTGGCTTCTACATGGCCAGAAATATTGAGGACCTCGGCTTGGCAGCATCTCTGCCCACAGCCACCTAGTACCATATTGGTGTATCATGTCCTGTGATGGTGGTGGCTGGAAGAGCACAACTTCCCCTCCCAGCCCCTGCACTTCCTTTGGAGGCCTTTGAACATCCCTGGGAACAAGACCCTTTATTGGCTGGCCCAGGGTCCTGCTTTGGATGTGAAGGCAGCTTGGAGACCCTTCATCCCTGCTCTTCTGCTGAGCATGCAGCCAGGCAAAGCAGGGCACTGGTGAGTACTGCATGCAGGGCAGATGCTTGCCAAATGCTGCTCTTCCTCCTCTTCTTCCCCGGGTTTTTGGCTGCATTGCTAAAAGGAGCAGCTGCTGTCTTAGGGCCCTCATCATCCATGCAACAAGTGTCCCGGCCTCGCCTGCCTTGGCTTAGGAGGTCACCTAGCAGGCAGGGCAGGTGCAGGGGAAAGTGGCTGATATCCATTTGGTAGCAGTGAGGTATGCCAGCAGGTATGACAGGCTCTTCACTGAGTGAGTGAAGGTGACAGCAAGCCTTGCACGCTCGCAACCCATCCGCGTTGGGCCACCAGTGGTCAGCACTGCTGCATCAGTGCAAGCCCCACGCTTGAGCAAGGAAAGCTCCATCTGCATGGGTTGAGCTTCCCCCAGGTTCAAACCAGTTGAGATGTCCCAGCTGTTCAACCTGGAGCTTGTATCTGCGCAGCAGCCTGGCTTGCTGACAGCGGGCGGCTGAACTCCCAGCGGAGACCTGGCTGCCTCCACCTTTCCTGTGTGCCGTCATAACCCAAAGCATCAGGACATGCTGCCCCCCCATTCTGGTTATAAAGAAGAGGAGGGTGGCCGTTAGCTGCCCTGAAGCCCTTGCTGGTTGTGTCCCTCCACATTGATTTGCAAACCCACGATGGGCAAAATCACCTGTCACGGCAAGTGTTTTCAGATGCCCACCTCAAAGAAGGCCCGACTTCCCAGAGGTGGTGGCATCCAGTGATGGACTTAGGGGGTGCATTCACACTCACCCTCACACTCACCCCCCCCTTTGATTCCTGCTCCACCAAGAGTTTCAAATCAACTGCCTGGAAACGACAGCAGCACGTCTAGCTAGGCAGCACTGAGGATGTCACTTGACTCCGTGCTCCTTGTCATCGACTTCTAAACCCGTCATCCCACCGGTGTTAACGATCCTCTCCTTTGTCATTGCCTTGATGCACCAATCCAGCTACCCTTTGCTCTGCCGTGCCGCAGTCTGTTGGCTGCTCCTGGTCACAAAGCTCCTATTTCACAGCCCCACGGGTCGTTTTTTAACTCAATCCAGTGAAGGCCTATTTGTTTTTGCTCACTTTTAAATGGAAGACTCCAGCCCTCAGCCTCTAGCATGAGACTAAAGTGTCTCGTTTTTAGTTTTAACTGGAGGAAAAACGCATATTGTTTTATACGAGAAGACGCACCTTGCAATTGGCACCCTGCTTTTCCAAATCCACATCCGCCCGTGCTGAGATCCTGCTAGTGGGAATCAGCCCAATTAAGGCATCTCTGGTTGGCAGCTGGGACCCCCCTTGACACCCTCTGCATCATTTGACCCAGGCGTCCAGGCTCACGTGCAGGCATGTGCTGAGAACAGCGCTGTCTCTCTCCCACCTGCCAACATGACCGAGTGTCTGCGCCTGCCACGCCGGCACTCTCCTGCGATGGCCAAAGTGGCAGAAACCTCTTTCTGCAAGGACAAGCAGAAAACATTAGCTCTTTATGATGGAAATGCTGCCCGGCAGGAGCGAAAGGCTAATGTTCTCTGGGTAGCTGCTAAAACTTCTAACGGGGATATATAGCACATCATTTAAGATGATATTTTTTTTTATGCTGAAATGGAAGAAAGCAGCTGCTATCTGTACAAACAAAATTAGGGCAAAGGAGGAAAGTAATTTTGTAAAAAGGAATGGGGAGATGCAGGAGGAGATGGATAGGAGACAGATGAATAAACACAATCTACATAGAAACAGATAAAAATTCAATTTCTCCATACACATTCCCTGTCTCGTTTTCTCCCTTGCGCTCACGCGGTACGTACCCACTCATCCCCTGTCTGCAGCTCTCATCCATCCATCTGGAATGTGGGAGGCAAATACAATGATCCTATTCTGTTGTGAGAGCACAGCAACATTTTCTTTAATTATGGTTTTAATTCCTTTAGCTTTTAAGCTTCATCTTAACTAGCATTCCTTTTTTTTTCTTTCTTCCC
>NW_017728939.1:7839168-7859604 GCF_001723895.1 Crocodylus porosus | reverse complement strand
CGGCTGGTGGGAGACGCCAGTTTAAAAGACCTGCAGAGCGAAGGCTCCGCGTAGCACAAAGTAGGGGCAGGCTCTACAGGCCCTAGCTGAGATCCCAGCCGCACTGTGCGGGAAGCCGCGTGTGACGCAGGGTTTTCTGGAGTTGACACTCCAAATAGGCAGGAACGCAATGGGATACGACCTCCCATTTTTACAGAAAAGGCGAGGAGGCCTATAAAGACGGGTGCTCAGCTCTTCTGCCGAGGAACCCACATTAGGCATATGGTGGGGATGACTTTTTCCATGAGTTTCGTGCTAACCAGCGCCTTCCCAAAAGTCCCAGCTCCTGGAGTCATGTGCTTGTTAGACTCATTTCTATTTTTTTTTTTTTTAAAAGGAAATAAATCAGTAGTGTTCGCAATGGCAGGAATCTTGGAAACCTGAATCCAAAAGGATCAGAAACCAGCAGAAATAGTGGGAGGAAAAAAAATCCTTTAAATCGTATTAATATTTTATAAGCCCAGGGTTGACTATATTGCACAAAACACCCTTTCTGGCCTCAACGATGGGAGACATTCCTGTTTGACTCCCAGTCATGCCAAGAAAGCATACCCCAGGGCAAAGGCAGTGCCATTTGTTCAGGTTTTGCAGGATTGGGTTAGACGAGTTGTAAGGTGGGTCAGATTTTTTTTGTTCACTGCTTGCCAGCCTGTCACACGAAGCCAAATTAAATGGAAATTGAAATCTAATGAGACCAGGTACATGCTTTTTTTTTTTTTTTTTTTAAAGAAGGAAAAAGAAAAACCTCTCTAAAAAGTGTTACATTAAAATCAGCTGACCTAGAAGTAATTCTTTGGCTCAGATGCCGTGAAATAGCAGTTGCTGGGAATAGCACAATGCCTACTGCACGTCCGGAGCATGAGCATCAAAACCGGTCACCCACAAGAGAGAGATTTCCCGACTTTGGGAGAGAACGGGCTAGAGCAAGGCTGGGTTTCTAAGCAAGGGGGATCATGCCCCTGAGATACAAGCAGGCAGGACTTTTAATAGCACTCGAGTGATTTATGAGCAGGAGTCCAGTGGAAAGACCGTAGGGTTTTTCTTGGCCTCCTTTTTAAAATGCTTTGGGATCTGCCGATGAAAAACTTAACAACAAAAGGATGCCTGCTGTTGTTATACACTCATTTAGGTGCATTAAAATCCCACCCTCTGTGCAACCAAGGGACTGAATTGCTCAGACCTCCCTTCCCCTCTCATGCAGTCAGTCAATATTGGGACTGAATGGCAATGAGAGTTAAGCCTCTAAGTCACCCAGGTGCTTTATTGTGAATCTCCCCAAGATGGTTTCCTTGCCCTCCCCCTCCACCCCCCAACTCTGTCTTCTGCATTAGTCAAGGGCTTTGAATATAGCAATTTCCACGGGTCCCAGCTGAGATCTTGGCCTTCTGGTGGTAGGCATGTAGTAAGATACGGTCCACGTGTCAGAGGACTTGTAACCCAAATGTTTGAGACACAGACAGGGGAGAAGGGAGGTATCCTTATTCTCCAGTTGTGGAGCCGAGGCCCGGAGAGCCTAAACGATCTGCCCAGGGTCACTTGTGGTAGAGCTAGAGTTGAACCCAGGTTTTCTGGTCACCGGCAAGCCTCATGCCTGTTTTATCACTCCCGGCACTCTTCTGTAGGCAGCAGTGACCATTGCTCATTAATTAGTAGCTCCCTTCCCTTAGCTCCCATCAAGGATCAGGTGTCTCCGTGTTAATCACCGTGAGCACAGCCCTGCACCTCATCAGCAGGGACTTAATGACTGACCGTAGACCAGCCTTGAGGCTAGAAGTGGCTTATATGTCATCTTTGATCCATGGCACACGGGAAATCTTTCCAGCTGACCTACTGACATTGTCCTGCCACCAGCCCCTTTATTCAAGATCCTGCCTGGATTTCCACACTACCAAATTCTCCATTTCTTCCAGCCAGTCTATGAGGTGGGGGGGAGAAATAAATCAGAAAAGGTAGAGGCATTTTTTTTTTTAAGCCTCATGTCTTTTTCCATTTATCCTCCAATCACATTTGGAAGCATTTAGCCTGCTGATGTCGGGCCTAGTCGTGTATGGACAATGGTCCATTTAGGTGTATTTTTTCAGTAGGCTGAGTGGGGCATCAGACGCGATGGGCTGTGTTTAATATTAATAGCAGTGCCTGGCCCAGCGTTGCAGAGCCGCGTGCTGGAAGTTCACTCGGCAACATCCACTCCACCAGGAGAGCGATCCTCATGGTGATGCGTTGAAAGGGAAATGAATCTCGCATTGCAATGTGTATGCAGCACGCTTTGTGCATGGGGACGGAGCAAAGGAAACAGCGATCTAGCTTGGGACCCAAGGGAGGGACTTAATTGTCAATGAGTGCAGCATTTACTCCCGATGGAAAATGGTGTGTCATTAAGTCCATCCCCCTTCCCTATCTGACCCCTACCGGAGCATCCACTAATGCCCTTGTGAGATAGGGAATTGCCTTTAACTGCCTGCACAGGTGGGAGCTGAACTGCTGAGAGAGGAAGAGAAGACCTGCATGGCACATCGGCACTGAATTCCCATGGAAATCAATGGGCATTTCATGCCAACATAGCTTGTGGGCTCAAAGAGGGTTAGGTGCCCAGAGCCAAGCCTAAGCAAGCTAGTGCCGTGGGCTACCACGATAAACCAGTTGGGAAGGGTCATGGAGGACTGGACCTGGATGGAAATCAGGGTGGTGGGGTGCGGGTGGGACTGGCCCAGCAGACTGTGCCACCCTGTAGCTATTTACAGGGTTTTGCTGAGCATGGGAAGAGTCGGTGCGGAGCCACGGGGTGATGCCAGCTCCCGGGGCCCCTCCTGGCATAGACGTGGGTGGCTGCTTTGGTTGTTGTGGCTTCATTTGCACGTGGGTCGCGGGCTCCTTCGCTCTTCATGGCGTGGTGGTGGGCTGGGCAGGAGACCTATTGTCTCAGAGGCTGGGCTGGAGAGAAGAGGGGGCTGTTGAGAGATCGGAGAGGCGGGGAAAAGAAGAGAAAAAGCTTGTGACAAGCAAGGGAAGAAATTCAGGGGCATGGGGGGGAGGCTCAGATGTGTCACGGCTGAGAGGGCGCTTGTTAGCGTTCTCCTCGCATGCTGGGGGAGAGGGTTGCTACATGTTGGAGCCACGTGCCATGTTTTTGCCTTTCCCTTCGCCCCCCTTGGGAAGCTCTGAAATAAAACTTGTCATTGTTCTGGGCAGAAATAAATCAATGAAACAAAAGCGACTACGTTTTCTAATCTGTTTAAAAGGCAATGGAGCATGGAAATGGGCTCCCTGGGCTCCCACTGATGGAAATGAGTGCCGTGCGCTGCTGGGAAGGGACTCGCCAGCGCTCCCACCTCGGCAGCTGGGAGGCCAGACCCGCTCTCCTGGGAGAGGAGGGAGAAGGAAATGGGGTGGAGGGGGCCAAGGTTTGGATTTGAGGGTCAAGGCTTCCCCACCCATTTGAAACCCAGGGGGATTGTGGGCTTGGTGCCGGAGATGGGTGGGGAGCAGCCACAACTCACCGGCGAGGTCTCTTGATCCTTGGGGTGTTTCCCTGGGGGCACTGGGCTTAGTGGGTGGCTCTTCCTGCAAAGCACCCTGAGCAATGAGCCGGCACAAAGAGGCTCTGGGGTCTGTGTCAGCCCAGCGTGAGCAGCTCCTGCTTTCCAGGGTTGTTTCCTCTGCTGTTGTTACAGGCCAGAGACGTGGGCAGGAACAGAACCGGGACCCCAGGGCAAGCCATGCGCACGGAGCAGAGGGGAAGGGGCTGGTGGCGTTCCCAGCTTTGCCAGTCTCGCAACACGTGGTGTGTCTTTTCCTAAGAGTCCCCAGCTCCCGGGGCCACTTGATTACAGGAACAATTGAGCACATGCCTAGCCATAGCAATGCCAGGGTCTCATCTGGGACACTGCATATAATGACATTTGAGAGAGGCCATTTGGGCCAGGCTGGTTGGGGCATGGACCTGGGTGCTTTAGCTTCAACTGCAGTAGCTGAGAGGGGTGCGACTGCCACCCAGAAATGCCTTGGGGGGAGATGGCATGAGGAGACAGCTGAGGGGCAGCCTTGGACCAAGAACAAGCAGTACAGATCCACTGGGAATAAGGGTCGGGGGGTGGAATTAGAGGCAGGGGTCTCCCAGCTGTCCCATTAAAAGCAACAGTGGAGTTGGGGGGAGGACGGGATTGTCTTAGTTCAGTCCTGGGCTTCCCCACAGCCCTGCCATTGCCTTCAGCTTCCCTCGGTCCCTTGCTTCAGGTCATCAAGAGGCCTCTTTGGACCAGTGCCACTGGGTGAGAGGAGCAGTCCCTACTCCTTGCATAGGCCACCTAGTCCTGGTCTGGGATTCGGGGCTCATCTGGTGCCGAAGAAGTGGGTTCATCCGCTGTGTTTCCATCCCTCCCATTGTCATCGCCCTCACGAACGCAGCCATGGCTAGCTCACCTTTCAGGAAGCTGGTGGCTTTGCAAGGTTGCGCACCGGGTTGTTATAAGAGCTAATTACAGAAAGGAGACAGACTTGAATGCCATCAGGCTTCACAAGTCTTTTATCTTCCACATTTGGAGGGGAGAAAAGGGGGGGTGGTGGAAGAAAAAGGTCTTAATTCCACCACGGCGTGTGATTATTCATGCTGTAGAACGGCCCTATGGGCGTGACGAGATTACAGCTTGCTGTACTTGCTTAAGGAGCACTTGGTCGGTAAAATTTTATTGGCAAATGCTGGAGCAGCGAAGGAGAGAGCTGCCCATGTCTGGGCCAGGCTGCAGCCTTTGCCTTTTATAGGTTCATAGATTGTGAGGCTGGAAGGGACCTCGGAAGATCATCGGGTCCAGCCCCCTGCACCAAGCAGGAAAGATAACAGGGAGCAAGTGACCCCAAGCCTTTCCTGCTTGGGGCAGCTTCAGAGAAGAACTAGGAAGAAATCATCCACTGAAACTCCCCAGCGATGGGTGATGTGGCCTTTTTTTTTGTTTTGCTATGAAAACTTTATATCCAGTCCCCTTTGGGGACTGCTCGTCTGCCAGCCCTCTGTGGGGCTGTGGTTTCTAATACAGGTCCACCAGAGCCGTGTTGTCAGGAGTCTGGGCACCAGACCCTCTCCCTGCATCTCTGTCCACAGCTTTGGGAGCAGTGCATGCTGTCTGTAAGATCTTGCCTATAGATCCGGGTTAATGGAGCTTGAGGGTCTCTATCTTATGTCACCAGCTAAGCTGGCACAAAATCAGTCTAGCATGTTGCCATTGGGCTTGCCAGTGTTTCATGTATGCTTTGTGCTGGTAAATGACTATGTGCAAGGGGATGGGACAGTAGGCAACGGAGCCCAGTGAGTCTTCACGATGACCCGTGTAAAAAGGCGGTGGAAGCGGGTTTCAAAAGTGCCTGGGTGTGTCAGGTGCTTAGCATGCCTTTGGAAGTAAGTCCCACCATATCTAGAGTTGTGTGCACATATGTATACAGATATGTAGGCATGTATGTGTGTGTGTATCACTTTCTTCCTGGACCCTGTCTCCCCAAACCCCAGGGCCACACATGGCAATGTCGTCAGATGTCTATGCATGTGTGTGTATGTTATACATGCAACAATATATATATGCATATATTGTGTACATATTATAAGTATGCACACAATATATATATGTACATATGCATTTACTTGCATACACATACGCATATATATATTTTGTGTGTGTGTGTCTATTAGAGGGATGCTGTGGGGCTGGAATGGGGTTTGGAAAAGCCCAGATCATGCCAGGTGCTTTCCACACTCAGTGGTTATTGCTGGCTCGAAAGCAGCATGCCCACCCTACTGGGACTCCCGACTCTCTGAAGTGTTGCTCTTTCTACCAGAATTAGAGCAAACATGGCCAGTATTTCCTGGCGTGAAAAATCTGAACGGTTGCTGCTCAGAGACATAGCAACAACCCTAAGGGAAGGTTTGGGTTGGGTAGTGTAAGAATATAGTGCCCCGAGTCCAAATGAAATGGTTTTATTTATCTAACAGCAGTCAAAATCAAGAAGGTTGAATTTGCAGAAAGTGTCAAGCATTGTTGAAACTGGTGCATTCCCAAGACGCAGTTTGATTTTAATTTTTCCATTGTGCCCTGTGGAAAATCTCTGACCAGCTCTGATGCTTGAAGGGTCATTGGGTGACATCCCAGCCCCACGGATGCCCTTGACAAGGGCTTCCCATGGCCTCTCTGTCATCCCCGAGGTCTTCAGTGGGCTTACTTTGCTATCCACGGCGTCACACAGGATTGGCGCAGAGATAGCTGTGAACCCCGCTGGGCTCAAAATCATTCTGTCTTTACCTCTTTTGCACTTCCCTTGTCTTATCATGGGTTAGTTCAGGGTCTTGTGCGTGCCTCTTGCCCTGGCAGTGAAGTTAGAGAGGGCAAGTTTGCATCTCTGCTCGGTCGATATCAGGACCTGATGCTAGGAGATGCCTGACCCCAGAAATTCCCATTGGCTTTGAATGAAAATGGCAGGTGTTCAGGGAGGGTCTGGATCCGGCCTTTCTACAGCAATCGGCTTGCACAGCGCTTGTCTTGGAACCACTGCAGGGCCATGTTCATGTGTTTGGGGGTGGGGGGGGGGGCGTTATTCAAAAGAAAATAGTTTCTTCTGACTTCTGAATCTCACAAATGCTTCCAGCGAGCTTAGGTTCTGTGAGAGCCTGTGCGTGTGTGTGCATGTGCGTGAGTGTGTGTGCATGTGCATATGAGTGTGTGTGCATGTGCGTGTGTGTGTATTTCCCTTTTAGTTAACATTTATACACTGGAGGGCAAATTCCTTTGATTAGCCAGTGTCACTTGGGCGCCTCTGGAGCTCCATCTGCTTGATCCTGGTGCTTCAGTGGGGACCTAAGTGGCAATGCGGCTGCTCTGTGCCTTAGTTTCCCCACTGCTAACTGGGGGAGGATAATTCAACTCTCCCATTGCAAAGCACTCAGCAGAGAACAAGGCCCCTTGTAAAAGTCGGGTATCGCTCATAGCACGGATTTTAATATTGCTGCATATGCATCCCCCCCAAGCCAGCTGAAGTCTGGAGAGGAAGGAGCTTCCTGTTCTAGGGCATCAAGGAGACCCAGAGCAAAGCCCTTGCTCTGCTACTGATTCCCTCTGTGACCTTGGGCATGTCCCTTAGTCTCTGTGCGGCAGTTACTCATTGGTACACTGGGGAGCCTAGCGCACTCCTTCTGGGGGATGCAGTGAGAATAAATAGACAGATTGCCAGGGCCTCAGATCTACAGCGACGAGGCCCAGAGGAGTGCCATGGACAGCAGCAAGAGGCGAGCGTGGCGGGGAGGCAGCTCAGACCTGCAGTCTGCTGCTCCTCTGCCCATCCCAGGGGGGTTTGCTGTCTGTGTGGCAAGTGCCAGGATGATGCCTCTTTCTCCAAGCCCTGCTTGGCCCCATCAGGCTGCCTTTGGCAGCCTGCCTGCGTTTTTCTTGACACCTCCACCCCCCGTGGCTTCCCGCATCACTTTCTTCCTGGACCGTGTCTCCCCAGCTCCTCTTCCTCCTCCAAGCCCAGGGCCACACACAGTAGTGAAGTCGGATCCATTTGCGAGGCTGCTCACTCCGACTGTCGATAATTCCCCTCCAGGCAATTAAGGGGAAGCCATTTCTCCTCAATCATCCGTATTTGAATATGGAAATGATTTTTAATTACTCGGAGTCAATATCATTTTATCACTCAAATGTGTTTGAATTAGGTTTGCCTGTATTTGCAGGGAAGCTAATAAGCTGCATGCAAATTTGCTCTGGTCCGTGGTCCTTAAATGTTGTTGTTAGCAGAGGCAGGCTCTGCCCGTGGAAGGGGTGGCACCGGGCGCCGGATGGAGCATGGCGGAGCTGCTGGCGGCGCCGGCGCTGCATGAGGCTTGTCGTGCATGGCACTAAGTGTGGAGGGGGGAATTTTCCATCCTCGCACTGGAGGGAGACTGTTGGGGATGCCTTGAGCCTGCTCCTCCATCCCATCCTACACCTGGATGAGACCTGTCAGTGGGTGCACACCGTGAGACTGGAGGTGACTCCCTGGCCATATCGGGGTGAGAGAGCACCCGATGCAATGAGCTGCTGCTCGAGGAAGCTCATGCATCTCTGTTTCAGTTGGTCTCTAAGGTGCAAGTCTACCCATCTTTTAGTCGTCTCCTACTGAGCTTGGGGCAGTTGTTTCTGTCCGTTGAGGGGTGACTGGGAGCAATGGGGGCAGAAGTAGCCTTTGACCCCAGCAGGCCCCAGAGATGCCGGTTGCTGCAGCACTGGCACGCGTGGCGAGGTCTGTGCAGCTTGATTTCCACCAAGGCCGGTGCTGTAAAAGCTCCCACACCCGCCATGCACGGGGGCGGGATGTCCCCCTTCCTTGCCCTGCCTTGCACCCCTGCGTCATGCATGCCCCCCCCCACAGCCCTGCACCCTCTAGGCAGTTGTCACGGCGACTTGTACAAAGGGTGGGGATGTCTCCATGGCAACCTGCATGATGCCAAGGTTACCCACAACCCCCTCCCGGTGTTTATGAATGTCAGCTCCGTGCAGAGCTGGTGGGCCGGCTGTGCCAGGGAAGGAGGGGGCAGTACCAGTGCATCTTCCCTCCCTTCTCCTTGCTCCCCGGCCCTCGCCGAGCCTGCTGGCTGGGCTCCGCGGTCCCCCTTCCCATCACCTGCCTGCCGTGCCCTTGCCCTGCTCAGTGCCACTCACCCCGTTCTGCGCTTCCCTGCCCAGCCCTGCTTCCCCCATGCCCTGCAAGTGGTTCCTCTGACCTCTTTCTTCCTCTGCGAGAGCAGGTGTAGGAGAGCTCCTTGCCCCCTTCCTGCTCGCTGCATTATTCACGAGGTCGGAGGGTTTCTGAGCCCGGGGATGCTGCCGAGGGGGCTCCGGGGCGGCAGCAGAAGTCTTGGAAGGAAGCGGGAGCACGAGGCAGGCTCTCTGCATCTCTTTGCATCTGCCCTAAATATCTCCTGCTCTCAGGGCATCCAGCCAGCTGCATGCACCAGGTGGGGAGGGAGAGCGCCATGGGCTGCACTCCCCCCCAGCCTCCGCCCCACAGGATGGGGGGCCGGTCTTCCCACCTGCTCATGCAGCGCCTTGCACAAGGGACGGCCAGTCCCAAAGGATCCGGAGAGGGGTGAGCGCCGGGTGGAGGCTGCCCCGGGACCAAGGAGCCTGGGCTCGATTCCTGGCTTTGCCACTGCATGCCTGTGGGATCACAGGCAAGTCACTTAACCTCCCGGGTCTTCGTTCCCGTTGGCTGCTGGCACTTTCTGTAGGTTTCTGTCCATGAGCCCTTCAGGACAGAGGCAGCCTCTGAGGATGTGGCAGTGCAGCTCCTGGCACCGCGGGGCTAGACCTGACCCCCAAACCCTCCAGATGCTACCGCCCTCCAGGTCAAGACTACAAGGAAAATGGGCATGATGCTATTCTCTAGGAGGGGCCGCTGGGCACAGAGAGGTGATGCGAATGGCCCAGTGTCCCTCAGGGAGCCAGAGCCGGGATTCAAACCCCCGTCTGTAGGCGTTTCACCCGGAGAGCAGCCTGTCCCTTCTGCTTTCAGCCCCTCCACGCAGCACTGGGCATTGGAAACTCTTCAGGCAGGAAGGACATTTAAAGAGGAAGCAAATGGCCTTTATTAGGGTGTTTGATGGCCAGCCGGGGCCTTTATGATCAATCTGGTCCTAGCAGGGCTGTTGAGTTTCCTGAATTGTCTCCTGACTGGGTTGAAAGAGGCCGGCGGAAATGTTTCTATTGTGAAATCGCTGCTGTGTAATTACCCAGGGCTGGGCCTTGCGCAGCCCTCCCCGGTCCCCTGCCGGAAACTGGAATAACGTTGCACCTGCCGGAGGGCACGAAGTGCTCTCCCCTTGCCCTGCTCAGGTCTCTCGTGCCAGGGCTGAGGTTATGGGAGTCGAGGGCATTTTGCGGGCTGTCGGGGGCCGTGACGCTGCGCGTGATCCCGAGATGCTAAGGAAAGCCGACCTCAGGTGCGCGCAGGCCTGCTGCTCCCCAGGCGGCTGTTACAGACTAATGGGGCTTTGTTTAGTGCCGCGTCTCTCCCAAGAAACGCACCTGATGGCACGGGAGCTGCCTTTGGCTACAATCTGACGGTGCATTGCTCGAACGTCGGCTCCGTCCCCTCTCTGGGGAGGATGCCGTGTTCTCCCCCGGGGAGGAGCAGCTCCTGAGACGTGCATCTCTCCTGCTCCGGGCGGCTTCGATCCTGTAATGTGATGTGGAAGGAAACGAGCAGGCTCCGGAGGAGGCCGCCAAGAGGCAGAGAGCACAGGCTTGGGGTTTTTTTGCATTCGGGTCATGCAAAGCAGCGCTAAATGCTACCCCTGCCAGGCATGGCTGTGATGCTATGTGGTTCTGCAGGGGCTCACAGGGGTGGGAGGGAGCACGTCTAACAGGCCCCTACCCCTCAATGGGCCCAGGGAGTTGTGGCCTGCCCAGAAGATGATGCGTCTTCCAGGGGAGGGATGAGTCCCCGTGCCTGGCTGGGCAGCGAGGGTGAGAAGAGCTTGTTCTCTCTCTCAGCCTGGGTGTGTGATTCATGGCCCGGCAGTGTGCGGGTGGGAGGCCCCCCATCAGCACTCTCCTTCCCACGTGGCCCAGGTGTTGGTGCCCCGGGAAGCCTGCAGCTGCCGGTCCTCAGGCCCCCGGTCTGTGCCATGGGCTTGGCTTTCACCACCCAGGAGATCCCACCCTCGCCCCGGCGGGCAGAGCTCCTCTGCCCACAACAGGCATTGTGGCACCGTCAGCTCCATGCAGCAGTAATGACAGCTCCGTGGCCTCAGATCCCCAGCTCTTGTCTCCTGATTAATTTGCTAATTATGTTGCGCATTCAGTGAAGGGGCCTGGGAGCAAGGTGGAAATGTCAGACATCTTTGTCTCCTCGCTTGGAGGCTGGTGCTGGGACAATGCCCCTGTCCTGCAGGGAACTTTTCTGTGTGACATGCAGCGGTGTGAGCTACAGGCAGGACCGTGCGGGCACTGGTCTCTTGGGTGCTGAGCCACAGTCGCTGCGTCTTTTCCACGTTCCCAGGCTGCTCAGGAGACTCACGCAGGCAGCGATGTGCACAAGCCATATGTGGAGCCTGGCAGCGTGGGGTACCGCTGTGCCCAGCCTCTCCTCCATGCTTCTCCCAGGGTTGGGGGGAAGTGATGCCGGGAGCACGACCCACTGTGCTGCTTGTTCGGCGCGGGACGTCCCACGGGGTTTGCCAAGGACGTGGCCCCCTCCTCTGCTCTCTGGCTGGGCAGGCTCGGTGCAATGCAAGGTCAGGCCCAGTGGAGCCAAAGGGGTGATGAAATGGCTGATCCAAGTGCAACCCATCCTCTGCAGGGGTTGAGCCAGGACCTTCCTCTCTCCAAGCCAGAGCTGCGCCTGCAGGACCGGGCTTCCTGGCTCAGAGGCTGCGGCAGACCCGGTGCTCCCCTGCCTCCGTGCCTTGTGTCGGTGCTGCCAAAGGGGTGGCCCTTTCCACTGGATGGGCACTGGGACACAAGGCTTTCCCCAGTGGCCCACTGAGTCCACGTGGACAGGCTGCTAGAGGGAGATGCAGGTCCACAGTAATGTGGGCTTCCACTGCTAACCCCGGATGGAGGAAGCCTGCATTTTGCACCCCAGGGTGCTGAAACTGGGCACGTTGGGCTGGTTGGTGCAGGGCTGGAGGGAAGCCAGGCTTAGGGGCTCCAGAGAAACTGCTGCAGTCCTGGAGACCTGGCCACTTCCAGCTGCATACATGAAGGCAGAGAGCTAAGCCTTGCTAAGCCAACACAAAAACCCCTTGGCTTTGGCTTATTGCTTTGAAAAACCATCAGGGTTAGCTGGAGAGTGCTGGCAAAATCCAGGCTGCAATGACAACGTTCCCATTGCCGACTCTCTCCAGTGTAGCCCTCATGTATATTAATTGGGGAGGATGTTTATGCCACGTTGCTTGCTCTGGACCAGCCACTTGTGTTGCCGGCGTGTTCCCTGTTGAGCTGTTATCACCTCCCATGGGCAGGGGAAAAGCCTCTGTGTTCATCTCATGTCTCGCAGCGCCTACCTACCCCCCCAGAGGCTGCAGAGCCCGAGTCAGCTACATTGGCAGCTGTGGGAAACCAGTGTGATGGGCTTGGGGAGAACATGAAAGGGGAAGAGGGGCATGGGGGAAAGCCAAGAGGAGGATAAAGCAGGAGGGGATTGGAGTCAAACAAGGAGTGCCTGGGTTCTGTGTTGCTGCCCTCCCTCTGCCTCCGTTTTCCTGTCTGTCAAATGGGTCATGACACGGCTTTCCCTAGGGTGCAGCTGCTGACCAGGGTCAACCGAATACTTTAAGATCCACGGGCGATAATGGGCCAAGCAGGAAGATGCTGCTGCTCTTGCTGCCCTTTTTTAACCCCTGAGTGGCCATCTGGCCCGGCTAGCCGCTCGTGCACTCAGCAGCGAGCGTGTCTTTTTCCAGAGGAGACAAAAGACAGGGCCCAGCTCTTGGGTGGGGGCCGGCCCCTGCTTTGTAACTCTGTCTTCAGCTGCATCCTTAGACCCTGTGAGTAGACCCGAGGCATCTGCCTCTTGGTGCCTTTGCTCAGTGCTGGTGTGGTGCAGTGTGTGTGTGTGCGCGTGCGTGTGCGTGTCCATTTGCTCCTGTTAGCTGTTTCCAGCTGATTCAGCAGCCGTCCTCTGCTGGGATGGGCCTGGCACTTTCCCCACCGCCTGGGCTGTTCACTCCATTATTAGGGTCTAATCAGGTGCTGGGGAACGTGCTGCTGCATTTGCACAAAAGCCCTGTGGAGCTGCTGCCTGAGGGCTGCGGAAAAGGGAAAGCAAAGCTGGTGGAGGAAGCTGGAAAACCCTATCTCCCCCACCGGAGTAAGGGGGTGAAATAAGGCTCTGTGAATCCCTCCAGGCATGCAGGGGAGTTAAATCTTTAATGGAGTTGCCCTCGGGACACCCCTGTGGGGCAGGGCAGGGCTATTACTACTAATGGGGAAACTGAGGCAGAGAGACTAAGCCACTGGCCAGGGTTATTCAGGGAATCCAACCTGGCTGCCATGAATCCAAAGCAAGTGCTACACCAGCTAGACTGCCTTTCCCTCTCCCTGTTGGCATTGCTTTCCCAGATGGCTCTGCGTGGCCCTTGCTGCTCGCTTCCTGGGGTTGCACTAGCAGAAGACCTGCATCAGGCTGGGAGGAGGTTTCCATTTCTGGTTTATCCTTCAAGCATTCATGCTCAGTTGGACTCCTGGCCCCATCTTGCAGGGCTCCTCTCTGCCCCCACCCAGCACCTTTGTCTTCCAGCAGTGCGGGTTTTTTTGAAGTAACAGAGTTGTGTTGGCTTGGAGCGGGGGTGCTTTAGCCTTGCACGAGCCATCTGGGCTGAGAGAGGTGGAAGGGGTCAGGCTCCAGGTAGCTTGAAGAAAAAGGTGTTGCTACAGCAAAGAAAAACACCAGGGTGCTGGAGAGAAATCCAGGCCCTGGGAAATCAGGGGGTGGGGTGGGTTTTGCCTTTCACTGCAGTGAGGCTGGGGTATCATACCTAGGCAGAGATGCTCAGTCTAGGTGCGGGGTGTAGGGTGAGGCTGGGTCATATATAAGCCTCTGGCTCTGGCCCCTGCTGCAGTAGCTAGCTGTGGGGCGATGCCACTGCTCGATGGAGAGCAGATTGGGGCTCCCAAGGCAGCAGGGCAAGAAGGGAGGTCTCTGGGTCTGGCTCCTCTCTGGCAAAGCTGGACAACCCACACGGTGCAGCTCTTGGACCGCCCGTGGTGGGGTGGGCAGCAACGCTCTCCTTTCCCTGCGCTCGGTTCCTCCAGATGGGCTCCCTGCCTGTGGCCCAGACCCCTTCCCCAAGCCTCTCTAGTGCAAGGACATGCTGTTCCCATGCTTGTGGTCATAATTCAGGGGTGTAGGAGACGGGACTGGCGGAATTGGGTTTACAAGGGGCTCTAAAGCAAACACCTCTTGACTTTGGCCACCACAAGAACGAGGTGGGCCTGGAGAAAACAACAGCCCTGTGTACACCACTCCCTGCCTCCCTCAACCATGCTGGGGACTCTTAGGTCTCAGTGCACTAAGCACAGGTTTTTCCCAGTGGCTTCATTGCAGCCATAAGGACCCAGTGGCAAAGGCTTCTGGGTCCCTCAGGGAGAATTCCCCTTCGGTGCTGGGTCCAAGGTTTCCCCCTTTGGCAAGGAGCAGCTCTGCTCCCCTGGCTCTCTGGCTACAGCCCCTCTGCTCCTTGCCGTGGAGCAGGCACTGATATAAGCCCGGCCGCCTTGGGCACTGTGCAACCCGCCAGCCTTCTTTGCAGCAGCACAGGGCAGCCTTTTCAGTGCCAGCCAGGGTGTGTTAATCAGCCACACGCAGCATTGTAAGGTCCTTCAGGGAGAGGGGATGAGCAGAGCTTACAAGTATGTCTGTGCGTGCTTGGGGTCACCTCTCGGCTCAGCTCTCCACACAGGGAAGCCTCGCACTCCACTCCCTGCCAAGCCCTGGTCTCACTGCTTTCACATGCTCCATCTCCCTCGGCCAGCCTCTATGAATACCCGCTTGTCGGCCTGCCTTTGTATTTCTGAGCTAACCCCATTCACGCGGAGGCAGGCATTGATTGCACTTCCCTCTCGCCCCATATGCTGGCTGCCTACCTGTCTCTTCCCCTAACCCTTTTCAGTCTCAGCAAGTGACAGGACAAAAGGAGGCCGGATAAACCGAGTCATGGAGGTGACTCGTAAACTGCTGTATTTATTTATATGCCACCCTCATCTTTTCCCCTAAAATTAGCTACTGAAAATCAGGCCGTATGTCTTAAACCTGAACCTGAACATTTTGGTTGAGAGAAAAAATATCTTTTTTCTTTGTTCTTCTTTCCCCAGACAAGGTTTGTGTCTTATTGGGAGGTGTGTGGTATATGGGTAAATACAGGACAAGGTTTGTGTCTTATTGGGGGGTGTGTGGTATATGGGTAAATACAGGACAAGGTTTGTGTCTTACTGGGGGGTGTGTGGTATATGGGTAAATACAGGACAAGGTTTGTGTCTTACTGGGGGGTGTGTGGTATATGGGTAAATACAGGACAAGGTTTGTGTCTTACTGGGGGGTGCGTGGTATGTGGGTAAATACAGGACAAGGTTTGTGTCTTATTGGGGGGTGCGTGGTATGTGGGGAAATACAGGACAAGGTTTGTGTCTTATTGGGGGATGCGTGGTATGTGGGGAAATACAGCAAGGCAGCGATTTCCCATGTCCTCCCCGCGTTACTCGCTGAGCCACAAGGAGCAAGGAAAGGGTTTGGTTCGTGTTTGCTTTGTTCGGGAAGTTTGGCACTGAAGATGAGGGGAAAAATACCCCCCCCCCTCCATGCCAGAAGAAGCCTGCTCTGAAAGGCTGCTGTTGCTGTGAGAGTTATTTTTATCGCAGCCAGCCAGGCGCGCGGCACGCCGACCTCCTGAGCGAGGGGGAGCGGCGGGGCACAAGGCGCTCTGGGGACGCAGGGCGCTGCGGATGTGCTTCTCCCGGAGGAGCAGGAGACATCTGGGCCTCTACCAAGGCAGACACAACGCTGCTCCCCTGCCTCCAGGGCCAGGCAGGCAAAGCAGGGGCAGCTTGCACAAGCCAGGCGGGTTTGGAGGATCCTTTCTGCGTTCCTCCCTGGCGGGGGGCCGCGCTAGTCTTGTGGGCACACAGCACTCAGCATAAAACAGGCCCCGACCTCCCAAGTGCTGACGGTGGCGTTTCTGCGACCCGCTGGGGAGAGCAGCATTGGGTCGCGCTGCGGCAGCGTTCTCTGCTCCTTTAACGAACCCGTAAATTTCCATTTGTCTCAGGGCATTTCCATGCTCCCACTCTCCTCTTTAATGCGTGCACTGCACTTAAGCTCCTTGTATTTTTTTTCCTCCCTCTTTATTTTTCCCCGCTGGAAAAACCCCTGTGCTGTAAATTGCCGAAGTCAGGAGCGTCGCGTGGTGGATATTCAGCCATTTGTATGCGCGGGCAGGCAGGGGCACAAGTGACCGGGCATCATAAATTTCCTTAAGGTGACTGGCTAGATTCCTTCATGGGGTCCCTTATTACCTTTCTCCATTACAGCAGATCATCTCGCAAAACAAATTTCCCCTTTTATCGCTGCTTTTGTTGTTGCATTGGAACCAGCCTTGCTTGCAAGAGATGCTGGGAGGAGGCTGGTGGGTGAAATACAGAGGGGCCGCTCTTTGATTGTACCAGGGGTGACAGGGGAGCCCAGCAGCCCTGTCACAGATCAGGGCCCCACTTCGATGGCCTGGGAAAAGCCAGGCTTGATTTATTTTGTTATTTTCGGGTCTTCAGTGGGAGCTGAGCCCTTGCAAATTTGGCCCATGCCTATAGCCGAGCAAACTAAGGGAGATGTTGGAGACATTGATACAGATTGAAATAGTAGGTGTAAGGGAAGGGCTCCTTTCCACGCATGCGTCTCTTCCTGCCGGCCCGCTGATGCAGCCAGATTGAATGGGGATTTTTTTTTTATTTTGCAAGGATATTTTTATATATGTACACACGCAGACATCCGCCCACCCCTATACCTCTACTAACCTGTCCTGTGCTCACTGTTGTTCAAAAACACACCTTTACAATTACACCAGTCTCCTTCCCATTACAAACCTGCACTGCCTTCTTGCACACCTGTCACCATCACCTTTAATGGTCACAATTACACAAAGGACCACCTCAGGGCCCTCCCAACTCCCCCACCTGTTTCCCCAGCCCTTTCACTTGTCGTCACATTTGTCGTCATCTCCGTCGTCGTCATCATCGTTGCTCTCTTGGGGGGGCCTGCCTCTGAACAGTCTGTGCCAGCCTCCTCTCTTCCATATGATGCCCCTGTGGTCTTCTACCATCGTCCTGTAGTACCTATATATCCCACTCAGTCCCATTTTGATGCATGCCTTGACTACGAGCTTGGTGTGTCTGTTCATAAGCAGTTTCCAGGACTTCCACTGGGTGTTCCTGAAGCAGGAGAGGAACTGGTTGAAGCGGGCTGTCGGGATCCCTTGCAGCTTGGCCAAGTCCCCGTACAGAACCGCTGCTCTGGTTAGAGGATGGGCGCTTGAGAAAGAAATGCAGGGAATGGGTAATAATGTGGCGTGTGGATGTGTCGTGTAAACTCAGCTGTTATCGGTGCTTTAAGGGACAGGCCAAGTTTCCAAGTACCCCTTGAAACCCAAATGCTCTCACCTGCATCAGCAGTGTTGCTGTACTAATTATGCCCTTTGTGCTGCTATGGTTACCTCCCCTACGCTGTCCCTTCGAGCTGGCAGGAATCTGTCAGGGACGTGCTGCTGAGAACATTCATCCTCCGTTTCCCCCTTCCCTGAAAAGCGTTCAGTGCCAGCATGAGGCAGGGCTGGGCCTGGCCGGCCTCCGTCACAGCTGCAGGCTCTGGGAGGCAGCACCAGGAGTGAGAACGATGCTTTCCCTCTGCATCCCCTCCACTGCTCCTCCTTCGAGGCATCTGCTCGCTGTAGGTGAGGGGATGCTGGGGTGGATGCGGGCTGGATCCGGCACGGATGGGCAGCTCTTTGCAGATTGCAAGCCTCCTGGGCCAGTCTAGCCGAGTTCGTGGGGCCATGGTGCACTGGCACGCTTAGTGGTAGAGACCCATGTCAGGCAGCCCTTGCTGTACTCAGGAGGGATGCAGCGGGGGGCTAGGACTGCGCCGGAGAGCCTCTGTCTGCCGGGTGGAGATGGGGGTGTCATCAGAAGTCAGCCGCCTGCGTCAAATCATTTGCATAAGGGAGGGGTGGGGGGAAGATCAGGGGCCAAATTCTTTGCAGGGGCAAAATGGAACAAGCTCATTGGCTTTTTGCACCAGCTGGGAGTTTGGCCCTGGAGTTGCTCAGCCTGAAGTGAGTCTGCGTGCACACCGGGCCAGCGCTGCTGGCAAGACCCAGTGGCCTCTCCAGTGAAGGATCAGGACTTCTGACTGGGAGTACTGGGGTGAGGGCCTGATCTGGAGTGGTGCTGGGCACCCTCTGGCTGCACCGCAGCAGGAAGTGCTCAGTGCCTTGCAGGATGGGGCCCAGGGATAAGGCATGGAGGAAACCCAGCGTTAAACCTGGACCAGAATGCAAACCCTGCTGTGCTGCCCTGGACAGACTTTGCCATCAGTGGTGCACGCGCCAAGCTGTCCCATTGCAGATGGTGCCTGCCGGGGAGAGAGGGTAGTGGTGGTAGTGGGGTAATAGCTCCCAGTGTTGATGCAAAATAGTTTGGAAGACATATGAGACGGGCAGGGAGTCACTGCACTTATCTGTGCAACTGTGTGTATGCGCACGCGCGTGTGATATTCCCTCTGCTATCACTCCACGAGTTGCAATTATCTGCATCTGCATGTATTTAACATGCGAGATTCGTGCTCTGACAAGTGTATTAACCATTATTTTTCCCCTCGGTATTCATTTATACCCCTTCCTCGCCCTCCGGAGGCAATGTTTTGTTATACACTCCCAGTGCCTTTATTGCCTTGGGGTATGAGGCCCAGGTGGAGAGACACCATCTCCCAAAGGGATTTCACAGACATTTGGGCTGGAAGGGACCCCAGAGGATTAGGTGCCCGACTCCAGTTTTGGAGCCTAAGTCTCCTCTGGGACCATTGTGAAGTGAGGCACTGAGCACCTTTGTGGTTCAGGCCATAAATGTGGAGTCCCAGATCAGGCAGGAGCCTGGCTAGGAAGAGAGTGAGAGAACCCAGTTGCCCAGCTGCCGGACACATCTTCCCCTCTGCGGGGTGCGGGTAAAGATGTAAGATGGGTCAGGTCTCTCTCTTCCAGCTGCAGGGAGACCTCAGCCCCTCGGCACGGTCTTCACAGACTGGTCCAGGTCAAACTTTATGTCCCCTGCAAAGGACCTAGGCCCTGGGACTCCAGCCGACCAAGACCTCCGTGCCCATGCAACCTGCGCACACCTGTAGGTGCCCGAACACCCAAGGCATTCATCTCCCTGTCATACATGTGATACACTGGCATGTTCATCTAAGCCTTCTGCCTACCTGGGGGACAGACATCTTCTCGTCCACAACTGCACAGACCCTGTCTGCTTGTGCCCCATGTGCACTGCCACACTGTTTTCACATGTACAGATGCACGTGTGTATCCATGGGATCCCACAATGCCCACCTTTGTATGCCTATGGGCATGTGCTTACACTGCCTCTTGGTGCAGGCATGTGCGCAACTCTCTCTACCCCGCTGGCCACAGCTCCGTGCACAGTGTGTGTGTCCGTGTGTGCACATGTGCTGGGAAATACAAACCTCACACAGTCATGGGTGGATCTAGGATGTTGAAAAGGGGGGTGCAGATTGAGATGCATCATCCCATATCAGATATCATGCATTTTTCCTCCAGTTAAAACTAAACTAGAAGCTCTACTCACATGCTAAGGGCCTAGGGCTGGATTCTTCCTTTTAAGATTGAAGCAAAAATACATGGGACTTCACTGGGATGAGTTAAAAACAACCTGCAGGGCTGTGAAACAGGAGCTTTGTGGCCAGGAGCAGCCAACAGCAGCCTGGCAGAGCAAAGGGTAGCTTGACTAGTGGAACATCAAGACCGTGACGAGGAAGAGAGGGCATTAACACCTGTGGGATGAAGGGTTGAGAAGGGATCGGGTAGATGACAGCAAACCATGAAGTTGAGCAACACCCTCAGTGTTGCCTAGCCAGGCATGCTGCTGCCACTGCCAGGCAGCTGGTTTGAAACTGGGGGTGGAGCAGGGATCCCGAAGTCAAATGTGCCCTTGAGAAGGAGGCTAACCACAGACGGGGAGTGTTGCCAGCAGATCAAGGGAAGGGATTCTTCCCCCCTCTGGCACTGGTGAGGCCTCATAGGAAATGAGGGTGGAAGGGACCTCAGGAGGGCACACCTAGTCTAACCCCCTGCTCAAAGCAGGGCCGGCCCCGCAACATCATCCCAGCCAAAGGCCAAGGCTTTGTGTAGCTGGGTCTTACACACTTCCAAGGATGCAGATTTCACAACCTGTCAGAGTAACCTGCTTTAGGATCCTCCCAGGGAGAAAATTCTTCCTAATCTCTAACCTCAACTTCCCTTGCTGCAACTCAGGCCCGTTGCTCCCTGTCCTGCCATCTGCCACCGCCGAGCGCAGCCCGGCGCCATCCTCTCTGCAGCCCCTGCAGCGAGTTAAATCTCCTCTTGTCCAGACGAAGCCCAGGTCCCTCAGCCTCTCCTCATCAGCCACGTGCCTCAGCCCACTAACCATTTTCGTTGCTCTCCCTGGACTTTCTCCAGCTTGCCCACATCCTTTCTGCAGTGGGGCCCAAAACCGGACACAGGGCTCCAGATGTGGCCTCCCCCGTGTTGAACGGAGGGGAATCATCCCGAGTCCGGTGTCCAGGGACGGACAAGTTGGAGAGAGACCAGCAAAGAGCAACAAAAATGGTTTGGGGCACACG
>NW_017728939.1:7779608-7838613 GCF_001723895.1 Crocodylus porosus | reverse complement strand
CGCGGTGTGCAATGGCACACTCGCACGATCCCCCTCTTGGCAGCGGTGTGGATCACACGCACACACTCCAACTCCCCCCACCCCTCCTTTTGCTGCTGCGCGCGAGTGCACACACTCACACTGTGTGTGCCCCCCCTCCCCCCGGGCTGCATACACACACAACTGCCCCCTTTGCTGCGCTGTTTCCACACACATCCACCCTTTCCCGCTGTGTGTAACGACACACACACACAACTCTCCCCTTTGCTGCTCTGTGGAATCGCACACACGCACGCACACGCACATCCCTACCCCCTTTGCTGCTTTGTGTACTGACTTTCCAGCGCGCCTTGGAAGCACTAAGAGAATTGCGCGTGAATCGGTGCCTGCGCTGCACTTCCTGGGGATTGCAGCTCGGGCTGCGTCTTCGTAGTTGCATATTCAGTGGAGAGGCTTTTCCCCCCTCTGGCTCCTTCGGAAAGGGGAGGGAGAGCAGATGCCTGCTTCTCCCAGCAGCGAGGGACAGCCGTATGGATTTTTTTCCCCCCGCCTCATTAGCTAATCAAGTTGAAATCGGATTAAAACAGCTCCAGTAGTTTCTTAATTGCTTCACTTTGGAGGGTGGAATATTCATGCTGCCGCGTTCGGAGCAGGGACCTGGTGGAGCCCACGGCTTTGCAGGTCCCTGTGGGCTGCTCGATTGCATTGATTTCTTATTTTGGGGGCGGGGGAGAGGGAGGATCTGGGAGCTGAACACGGAGGGTCTAACTTTGAAGGTGCTCGGATGGCCAGGGGGAGAAAGCTGGCTTCGTGAGCAGTGCCTTCCTTGCTCAGAGCCACTTTCGCAGTATAGCAAGAAAAAAGAATGGATTGGACAAATTTTCTTTCGAAAAGTGTTCTCTGGCGCCCGCTACGAGCCAGCAGAGACATGGCACCCTCAGACACCATTAGCTGGAGTGCATGTGCGGGGGATTTTTTCTCTTCCCCGCTACCCAGATCCTCTCGCCAGGAACGGTGCCCCTAACAAGTAGGACTCGGATCCTTTTCTGTGGGGGGAAGGAGCGCGAATCCCAGCGAACGGGGATCAAAGGGGTGTGGGTGCGAGCCGGAGGTGCGGACGGGCAGTTCCCAGCAGCCAGGAGAAGAGCGAGCCGAGCTGTGGCACGGGTAGAGATGGGAGCGACTGGATTCCTAATGCAAGGTGGTTTAGCTCCGTGCGCGTGAGTGGGTGAGTTGCCAGTGCGGTGTCGTGTGCTGTCCTGCCTGGCACGTGTCTGTGAGTGGCAGGCTAGCGAGATGGTGCTAAATGCGCTGGCACGCCACAGGGCAAGGTCAGTGGCAGTGCAAGTGATGGGCGCCCTCCTGGAGCTGCATCCTTTTCCAGCTGCGGTTGCATTTCGCTGTTTGTGCGCAACTGGCTGTGGGCTGGCAGGCCAGGTTTGGATGCTGGCTTGGGGGGGCTCTGCTCTCCTAGGCCTGCCTCTTAGTGGCGTTACAGGCGCTGCCCAGTGGGCATCTTCTCCGCCGGCACGGGCATGCAGCTCGGTGCGCGGGGCTGTGCTGGTGGGTGCCTTTGTGCGGATGGATTTATGTGCAGGGTGCTGGCTCCTTTTGCACGGGTAGAGTGCAGGCGTGCGGTGGGCAGGGTGTCTTCAGGTCGCCTCCAGTGTGTGGGTGTGTTCGGGCCTGTGGGCACTGGGATGTGCACATGGGTGGGTGGCAGCCTTTCCATTTGTTCATGTGACAGCAGGGGCTTGGGCACTCCTACCTGTCCGTGCAGGGGCACTCGCACCCTTGGTCTGCTTGCCCCGTGTGCGTGCCGTGGTGGCTGCACCCCGTGGGCTGGTCTTTGCCAGGCTGGTCCCTTTGCTCTGGTGGGTTTGTCTCAGCGCCAGGGCGCGTGTGCTGCTGGGGAGCATCCGGCGTGCGTGTGTGCCATGGGGTGCATGCTGGGGAGCGGTTGGTCAAAGCGGGGTTTGATTGGGGTTTGGAAGGAGGTAACTTGTGCCCGCCCAGCCAAAACAGCCCTGTGCAGTAACAGGGCATCAGAAAGACCTCTGGGTTTCTGGGTCGTGCTGTAGCCATCTCAGCACCAGAGATCTCCATCCCACCACGCGGAGTCCCTACAGTGCCTTGGGCCCCGGGTATAGCTGTGCCGTCAGGGGACGGATATTTATGTGCCTCTGATGCACTTGCCTCCTCTTTCTCCGGGGGAAAGGCTCCTCTGGAGGGCTGCGCGGTGCCGCTCCACGCTAGTGGTGTCGGGCTCCTGTCCGGGGATCATCTCGCTCTGCCCCGTTCGGGGACCGCGGCACGAAGGAGGCTGCGCCGCGTGGCCTCAGCTGCCCAGCGGAAGTGCTGGCGCCGGGTTGCTACAATCTGCTTGCTGCAAGCTTCCCGGTGGGCGGTGGGGGCTGTGCGTGAAAGCTATTTTGGACTCACCTCTCCCCACTCGAGGGCAGCGTCTTTGCAGAAATACGTCGCCACCGGCACTCGGAGACGGGACGGGGAGGGCTGTGGAGGAGCAGGGCCGATCAGGGGGCACCCAGGGGCCAGGCCGGGCCCTGAGCCCCAGCTGGTCGGTGGCGTTGGCCCTTGACGGCGGCATGTGGCCCTGCTGTGTGCGAGGGGGCTGGCAGGGTCTAAACTGGAGGTTGGTGGTGACACCATTTTGCTAGAGGCCTCCTGGCTTGGAAGGAAGTCTCCCCTCGCGGTTCGGTGGCTGGTTGCTCTAGTTTCTGCCCCAGGGAGTCGGCGAAGCAGCCGGGGGTCCTGTAGCTGGCCCGAGCGAGGAGGATGGAGGCCACGAGGGACCCCGGGTCACTGGCGGAGAACTGGCTGCACCTCTGAGCTGCTCCGTGGCTCCCAGCATCGGGCCGCTCTCCAGTGCAGGCTCCTCTCTCTGCCCATTGCTTCCTTTACTTCTCGCCCTTCTGCCCGCCCTGCTGCCATGCCCACATGCCTTTGCTTGGGGTTGAGGCCAGTGTTGTCTCGGCAGCCTGCTTCCCCGCGGGAGCTGAGTGCCTTCTTGCAGGCCCGTGCAGCTCCGCCAGCCTGCTGCTAGGTCTGTGCTGCCCGTGCCTGGCTGCGAAGCTGGAGGGAGGTGGGGGGGTCATTCAGCTGAGTAGGTGCAGTCATGCCACATGCGCCCATTGCTTCGGCGTCTGGCCTCAGGAGAAGCCCCTGGAGCAGATGAGGGGGGAAGAGGGCTGTGGGGAGGGTGGTAGGTCCGGTGGGGAGGGTGGTGGGAGCGGGTGCCGGGATGGCAAGCAGAGGGAAATGACTCGCGAGCCACTGCTGCGTGCCGGCTCTGGAGGGTACGGGTCCGTCTGCCACTCGGTGTCGTGCAAGTTACCCTGTCCCCCCGCCCCTGCTCGGGGTGAGGCCCTTCCCCAGGCTCCCCGGCCCTTTCAGCCCTTGGCCGGCCAGCCGTCGTCTCCTGCGGACACCTGTCCACAGGGAACCTGGCCAGAGGCCCAGCACGCTCGCTTCCTTTCGCCGCCCTGAGCCGCCATCTCATGGGAACGGGGCTGGATCGGAGCCATCCCCCGAGCAGCCGGATGCTCCCCACCTCCTGTGCTGGGGCCCGAGCCTTCCCATCCCCCTCCCCCCTCCCGCTCCCCGTGTGCTTTCCCTACAGCCTCGGTTCACGCCGGACCCCGAATCGTTCCTCGGTGGGGTGCAGCTGCAAGTCGGTGCCCTGCCGAGCCTGAATCAAGCCGACGGCAGGGGAGCAAAGCTTTCTGGGGAACTCCCCCCATCCCCAGCCTCATGCCAGGGCTTGCGGGGGGGCTGAGCCACGCTGCGTGCCTACCCAGGCATTCGTTAGCATCGGGGCAGCTCGTACCTTGGCCCCACGCAGGTTCGGCTGGCTCTGAAGTCGACGGGAGGTTTTCCAGGCACTTCCACTGCCTTTGAATCGGCACTGGGTCTGCTGGCTAGAAGCAAGGCTGAGAAGATAAAGGGAGGAGTGTTTTGGAGAGGCAGGCCGAGATTACCAGGGAGGCGAAGACAAGAGTCACGGTCCCTAGGGCTCCTTTCAGCCCCCCTTCCCACTCCGGGAGATCCCCCCTGCCCTCCTCCCGCAAAGGGCTCCGGGCCGCGCTCCTCGGCACCACCGGCCCTCATCCCGCAGAAGGTGCGGGCAGGCTCCTGGCTCCGTCGCGTGGAGTAAAATAAATAAAAAGGGCCGGGCCTGCCAGGCCAGCGAGCCCGATCCAGCGATTGGCAAAACAGCGCCATTAATTAATGCTCGGTGGTGCTGCCAGGACGTGTTCTTCAGGAAAGGTAGTGGCAGCGTGCCGGGGAAGCCAGAGGGAGAGGGGGAGCGGGAGGGAGAGGGAGAGAGATCACGCATTTGGCTCAAGGCGCCGTGAAAGTAATACAGTTCCTGCTGGAGCCCCCACAACAGTTGTTGCCGACCACGCATGCACACGCGTGCACACACACATGCGCCCCCTCCGCTCCGTGGAAGGATGTTGTCACCGTAGGGTTTAGTGTCGGTGTTGGCTCGATCCCCCCCAACCATTTCGGTGGATCCTCTCCAACAGGAGCAGAGCCAATGAAGCCGGGAGCATTAATTACTTTGTGTGGAGGAGCTCTATGCTGGTGTGCGCGATGCCAGAGGGGCGCCAGGCGTGTCAGGCGCGGAGCGAGGGTGGGATGCAGGCTCCCCCACCCACGGTCCCCATCCCAAGAAAGGTAAAAACCACGTGGCTTCTCACTGTTGACTGGAAGATGAAGGAGTGAGGGTGTAGGTGGAGGATTTGACCCCGGTGAACGTGGGACAGGAGTGGGAAGGGAGTCCGCCTGTGGCAGAGGGGCTGAGCAGCGAGGCAGGAGACCAGAAGTGGGGGGAGATTCTTGCAACCTGAACCGCCAGAGAGCTTTGCAACCCTGAGAAGAGCTTCATTCTCCCACCGCTACCTTTGGGCAGCCAGATGGATGGTGGCATTATGAGCACCTGAAATGCAGCCACACAGGACATCAGTCACCTATCCCTGCCATGCAGTCTGGACCTTCCCTGGGGATGCTGGGAGCTGTTAAACAGAACGGCATGCTCCACCCCAGAGGTGGCTGCCTTTTTGCAGCCATTCCCAGAGGCTGTGGAGGTTTCTTCAAGCTGGAAGGGCCTATGCAAAAGGGCACCGTGCCTTTTTGTCTTTCTCCTGCTTGTGCCCTTGTCTGTAGCCATCCTTGTGCTAGGATATGTCGTGGGCTGTGTGTGTTTTATACACCTTTTTCAGAAAATGCTTTTCGGGTGAAAACTGTGGGGTTTAAAAAAAAATCCCATTTGCTCTGTTATTAATCATTCCTTGGATTATTAAAACCAACACATGTTAATGCCAGCCATTTATCATTCTGTATGCTGTTTGTGCTTTGCTCTGCCTGAGCCCAAACTGCTGGAGTTTCCCCCTGGTTTCTGCTCCCTTTTGCTTCCAGGTGCTCACCTGCCTGGTAGAGCGGCCCTATCTCCCCACAGGTTTTTGGAAAGGCTTCTGAGTTGAGGTTGTGGGGTGTCTTTTTGAGGCAGGGTTTGTGTTTGGTGTCTTTCCAGTGCCCGGCACAGAGGAGCCCTGCTCCATGCCTGGCAGCCCGCGTGCTACTGCTGTGCAAAGGAAGCAGATGCAGTGTTTGGGTTTCACGCGAGGGCTTTCTTTAGGGGGCCGCCTTTCAGATTGCAGGGATAGGTGACTGAGGTCCTGCACTTGGTGCAGCACAATCCTGTTCTTGTGCACAAGCTGCTGGTCCGTGGGGCTGGGGCGTGTGAGCGACTCTGCGGGACCATGCCTGCTCCCGCCTGTGTGCATGCTGCAGCTGGGGCCTGTGCTGTGAGCTGGCTTTTGATCCAAGCCCTGCTTGGTGCTGCCACATCAGAGAAGCAGAAAGTCTTTGCTCTCCCTGCTTTCTCTCCATGCCTCAAGCTGCGCTGGTAGAAAGAGGAGATACCCGCTGGTGCCAGACTCTCCCACTGCCACACTTGCGTGGTGTCTAGCAGGGGAAGCGGTGGGCGATGTTTCTGTGGGTCAGAGCTGGCACAGATAAGCCACAATCCTGGTGGCTTGTCTGTTGGCGGATGAGACCGTGTAACCTGGAGACTGTCTTAAGAGCACCGTGAGCATTTCCTCTGTGGCCAAGACATGGTCCGAGGCTCACGACACCAATCCTTTCCGTTTGTTCCCTTCCTTCCCCACCAACCATCCAACCAGCCCACAGATATCACGAGCAGAGCTGGGTACCTCCACAAGGGAGAAGTAGCCCAGCTTCCTTGGCCTCCATGGGGGGCTCTGCTGGTGCAAACTGATTTCACCTGGGAGGAGCCCAGACCCAAAGGGGATGACCAGCAGTGGCAAACACCTTAAGTGCATTGGATGGTAACAGCCTTAGTGCTTTGGCCATTAGGCCACGCTGCTAGATGTAACGCCTTTGCCCTGTGCGCCTTGGGAGGGGTAGAAACTGAGCAGCGGGGAGGTCAATGCATGCGCATCGAGGCTGATTTATATGGATATTACTTGATTTTTTTAAAGGCGGGTGATTATTGACCCCTGTGCTCTTAGATGACTTAGCCCAGAGCTCTCGGCCACAGGCTGTCTACATGAAAGCAGCATTTAGGGGCTGCATTTAGGCTCTGAATCTGGGGGGATAATTTCCCAGCAAGTCGAAGGTTGCTTGCTGCCACGTTAACCTTGCCTTTCTTGGGGTGTCTTCTTGGAACGGGCTCATGCATACTGGATCATGACCCCGGTGGAAAGGCGATGGCTGCTGCTATGGGGAAAACACTGGTGAGTCTGTCTTCCGGCTGAGCCAGCAGAAAGCTATCTCCTGCGCTCCCCATGCCTCAGCTGGGAATAATTGTGCATGAGGCAGGTTGTTAACATCTTCCCTCCAGAGACCGGAGCCCCAGAGACACTGGCTGGCTTCTCAAGGTGCGAGTTGCTCTCATCCGGGAAAGGAATTGCTGGAGAGTTAATTTGCTGGCATGATGCATCCTTCCATGTGAGTCAGGCTGTGTGAGTCTGCTAGGCAGGGCGGTTCTTCCTTCCTCTCCTTCATTACCTCTGCTAGTCGTGAAAGGTTTCCCGGCTCCTTTTGCAGGGGTTGGGGTGTTCCCACGGGTGTCGTGCAGGGGCAACGCGGTCCCTCCCTCTCCGCCCCCCGCTGCAGTGTCAGGCAGTCACAGTGCTGCTCGCGTCCTGGCTGCATGGCGAGAGAACAGCTGGCACGCTCCACCCCAGAGACGGTTGCATTCCAGCTGTGGGTGATGGAGCTCTGAGCTTGAAAAATGCTTTGGGATCCTTCAGGATGAAAGGGGCTGTCATGAGAAGGTCCCAAGCCACAGCTTGTTTCAACTCAGGCTGCTTTTCCATTGGTGGCACCTCTGATTTCAGGAGCCGCCACCATCTTACAGCTCTGGCCTATCTGTCACCGGGCTCCTAAAATATCCTCTGCTTTTTTTTTTTTCCCCCCTTTCAATTACTGCTGACATTCAAGACACCTGCCTGCACACAGCGCTCCTCCTACTCTCTTAATGCACTGTTAGCTGCTGGGCTGACATCTCCACCCCCAGTTTACTACTGGTGGGGTCTGCATTAAGTGAAGGCAGGAGGGAGCTTGATGCAGAGCCTTGGAGAAGTCGCAGGCAGCAGGGGGTTACCGGCATGCGCGTTTGGCCAGGGCAGCAAGATCAGGACCAGGAAGGATCAGGCCTTTGGGCTTGTGTCTCCTTCAGAAAACAGCAGTCGTAGTGATCCAGCCCCCCTGCAGCGCTGCATCAAGGCACTGGCTTAGCACTGATTCACATACGCAGCTGCTGAGGCTGCTCCTTATAGCATCAAGCTGGGGCACTGAGTGTTGACTCTGAGGATGCTGGGTCTCGTGCAGAGTTGGTGGAGGTTTTATACCCCCTGGATGCAAATAAGGAGGAAATAGGGCCTTGGTGAGGGTGCTGGGCCCTTGTCTACTTGCCAGGATGAGGCACTGCCCCTGGGCACTTACCACCAGCCAGCCGTGGGGGCTGTCTTCTGCCCTCCACGGGCTTTCCAGTCTCTATCCAGACCTCTCTGTGCCTCACCTGCCCACAGGCTCTGTGCAGGGTCCTGGTGTGAATGGTCCAGGTTTCAGGCCTTCCACCCATTGCAGCAGAAAATCCCTTCTCCCAGGCTAGCAGCAGCCGCAGCAAGTCGCAGCCCCCCACCGAGCTCCTGCTTGACCTTGGGTCAGTCACTTTCCCTCTCCCTGCCTCAGTTTCCCCATTTGTGAAGGGGGTCCAAGGAGGAGGGTGGAGAAGGGCAGTGGTAGTGCAACACCTCCTGCCCCAGGGTTGTGGGTGCTGCAGTAAGGCATGGTGTTAGACAGCCCTGGAGTCGCATCGTGGAGCTGGCGGGGGGTGGGGCTTGGTACCGCTCTGCACTGTTGGGTGGGGCAGGGGTGTCGATGTATTGATAGGGTCAGATCCAGCCCTTCTCTTCCACCTCTGTGCCCCCATTGATGTAAAGCAGGAAGCGTCTCTGCCAACGGACCAGCTCCCCAGGAGCCGGAGCTTGCTCCATCCACTCCATGCATTGACCTGGTATAACAGTGCTTCCAGGACCGGTGCAAAAAAACCAGAAAAAACTCCCCCAAAAAGCTCCCCAGGAGCCTGCGGGTTGTGCTTTAAAGACATGCTTTGAAGGCAGCACCTCTCTGCAAGCAGTGCCTGGATGCTCGCCGCACCTCTAATGGGGGGGTTGTTTGCTCACATCTCTGCAGCTTAGGCCAGGTGACTCTTCTTCCTCCTCGTGCATCTCCAGGGGAAGAGCAGAGCTCGGGCAGCCGCACCGCAGGAGGAAGCACAAGGAACCCAGGTGTCCTGGCGAGTTTGTGGCCAACGCGTCGCCCCGCGATCTGCAGGCAGGGCTGCTGCTTCGCTCTGGAGTTGTCGGAGAGAGGGAAGCGGGAACCCTGGGATGCCAGCATGGGTAGAGCCGCATGCCTGGCTTTTTAATGGCTCTTTAAATGCTTTAATTAAAAAAAAAAAAAGTCTTTCCTAACCTGTGGCAGAAGAAGAAAGGGAGATTTAAAGAGACAGGTGCAAGAATGGCGAAGCCCAGGATTAGCAGCTGCCAGAGGCACCCTGGGATCGAAGGCACCCTGTTAGGGTGCAGGGGAGCGGATCCATGGGACAGGGCCCAACTGGAGGCAGGAAAATGAGGGACAGGAGGTGGATGTGGTTGGATCAGGCACTTGTTGCAGGGTGGAGGTACGTGTGCAGCTGGAGCAGCCCAGTCCTGGCATCCCCCTTTGCCAGCCCTGCTGTGGTGAGGCCAGTGACTGCAGGCCCCCGCGTGGGCTCCTGCCCCTTTGACATGGGCTGAGTCCTATCCATTGCCTCTCCAGTGCCTGCTGGAACGGCTTTCCCCTGCCATCGGTGTCGGCAGCTGCATGGGAGCCAGGTCCTTGGCGCTGCTGGGGATGTTTACCCCGCACCTCTGCCCGTTGTTGGCCCAGCGGCCCGTCCTCCCCGTAACGGTTTGCTGTCCCATTGTGGTTCATGGCATCGTGTCACCAAGACCAGGCTGCCATGTGTCACCCCAGTGCGTTATCCAGCCCTGCCAGGACCCCCAGAAGTGGCTCCCCTCCTAGGAGCGTCACACCGGAAGGAAGCCCCGTGCTCCTGCGTTTGCAAACACTGCATCACGCGGGCCCGCCTGCCCGGCAGACTCCAGCTTCTTCAGGTCTCCTGCTGCATTTCCCAAGCTGCCTCGGCCGAGGCTGGATTGAACGGCACCTGCAGCCCTGGAAGCTGTTTCTGGACAGGGCTCTGCACACCGAGCCCCAGGGAGGCCCTGCTGGACTGCGCAAGCAGCCTCCCCCAGGCTGGCTCCCTGTGCCCGGTGATACCTCTGTCTACGCCCGGCGTGGATCGTGGGGAAATGTTTCCTGCTGGAGCAGGAAGCGGGGGCTGCAGGTGGCGGGGCCAAGAGCTGAATGGCATCATCGAGGCGGATGTGGATGGCTGTTCTAACAACCAGACCAGCAAAGAGATGGCTTCCTAGAGCCTTGCAATGCTGGATGTGCAGCACCCCCTGCCCAGCCCTGGGCTCCTTTTGGGCTTTGTCCGTGCTCTGCCGGCTGCTGCTTCCCCACCTCTGCAGGGATCTCGGTCATTGCCGCCTGCCAGCCGGCCCGCACACCTGGATGCAGGAAGACCTGCTGCTTGCCTGGAGAGGTGGCATCAACTTCGCGGCAATGCCCTAGGATGATTCAGGGTTTCAAAGAGCAATTCTCCCCATCTTGTGCCAAGCAGTTGCATTGCTGAGCCCCGTCCAAGCTCCCTTGTTCTCCTCCAGAGGTGGCGGGGTGCTGCACACGCATGGCAGTGACATGTGTGCCTGCACCGTGACGATGGACCCGGGGTGGCTGCAAGGACCCGGGGTGGCTGCAAGCTGCGGCACCACGGCAGTCGGGGGATTCAGGCCTGGTGGTGTTTTTGGAGAGAGGCTCTCTGCAGCTCCTCGCTCCACATCGGTTTCCTTCCGGGAAGGGGGGTGAGTGGGGGACGGCTGCATCTTGTTCTCCCACCAGGATACAAGAGCGCTGCTTTAC
This sequence comes from Crocodylus porosus, assembly GCF_001723895.1. Lineage (NCBI taxonomy): Eukaryota > Metazoa > Chordata > Crocodylia > Crocodylidae > Crocodylus > Crocodylus porosus. The sequence continues at coordinate 7,828,050 of NW_017728939.1, read as the reverse complement.
TGTACCAAAGCCCTGGGAGCTCTCTGCAAAGCACGGAGCGTGTCCCCATCTGACCCGCCTCTCCATAGGCTTCCTGCTGCCTTTGTCGCACCATGCAGCGAAGAAAGGAAGTGATCCCTCCGGGGACCCAGGCCCTTAATGGAGGCTTTAAAAATATAAACAGAAAATTAGTCTCCTGTGCCCCACATGCCTTTCTGCTTCCCGTTATCGCTCCTGAGCAGTTGGCTTTGTATCCATGCCAGGCTGGGCTCTGGCTCCATCGCCACCTGCTGCTGTCTGGCGCGGAGAGGTATGGAGGCCAGGCTTGGGATGGAGGGCTGCGTGTTGGGCCTGGGAGTGGCACTGCCTTGCTTGTGCCCAGGGTATCTGCCCACTGGGTGCCAATCCATGCCCTGCAGCTGCTGGGGTTACCTCCTTGCAGAGGCAGCAAGAAGGGGAAGGGCTTGGCTTAGCTCCCTGATCGAATCGGGGTGCAAATTGCACGCACCCAAGGCAGGCATCCTTCCTACCCTCCTGCACACGTGAGGATGCTGTTGCCAGCTTTCCATATTCTTTCGTGGTGTGTATGTCACCACAGCGGCTCAGCCAGCTCGGGGCTTCGCTGTCCAGATAGGCACTCTCTGTCCTGAAGAGTTTGCTGTCTGAAACCGCCTTCCCTTCCCCTCTCTGCCTTGGCCCGGGTTTGAAATGCCCGTGTTAAAGCTGTGTCGGAAAGCGGCAGAGGTGGGAACATGTAGGCAGAGGCTCTGAGGCAATCCCATGACTCCAGGAGCTGAGGCGTAAAGGATGTACGCGTGGCGAATATGAGCAGACAGCCCCAGATGCAATGAAGAGGCGTTGTCGCTCTTTCTGGCCACCAAATGGAGATCGTCCTGACCATGTTAGTTATGGTGGGACAAGCAGCGTGGGCCTTGGCTACTGGGCCCGTAGTTTTGTGGTGCAGGCGTCGCTCGGCCTCGGCAGACGTTGCATTCTGCACGTTTGGAGCATGAGGGTGCGGGTGGGTGCTTATCTACTGGTATTTGTGAGTAGGAAACCTTTCCCCACTGGATGCTGGTTGGGGTGGGAAGGATCAGCCTTCTTAGCATCAGGCACATAGCACTGGTACGTTTTAAGTGGTGATTTGGGGTAAATACTGGCTTTAAATAGAGCCTCCAGCCCTCCAACCTGCTCGAGTGGTGCGGTGATTGCAATTGCAGGGCTGGTGTTTTAGGCTGTGTTGTGCGCCCAAAACAAAGTTTGCACGTGTGTGTGTTGGGTGGGTGCTTCTATAGAAGTGCATGTGTAGGGGGCTTATATAGAAGTGCTTGCGTGTATGGTTTTATTGGGAGGTCCATAAGGGGGCTTGCCTGATTCCTCTGTGTGTGTGTGTGTGGGCCTGTATAGAAGTGCTTGTGTGTTTTTTTTGTTTTTTTTTTTTGTGGGGGAAGAATATATAGAAGTGCTTGTATATGTGTAGGGGTTTATATAAAAGTAGGGTTTATATAGGCGTGCTTGTGTGTATTCTTATCCCGTGCCTATATAGAAGGGCTTGTGTGTGTGATTTTATTGGTGGGTCCATAAGGGGGCTTGCTCTGTGGGTGTGAATGTTCTTATCTCATGCTTGCCCCAGAGCCTCTGAGCATATGTGCGCTCCTGGACACGCCTGCATCCGCGGTCCATGTACTTGTGCTTGTGCAGAATCACCAGCTCGTTGTCAGCTGCAGCCCCCCGCTCTGTTCATGAGGATGGCCATCGGTTGGCAAGAGCCAGTCTCTCGAGAGCCGCATTATTTTTAGCTTTGCAGCCTGTCCGTCTCGGGCTGGGGCTGCAGGAGGAGAATCCTGGCTGCTTGCTCCCCGCAGTCGCCCGGTTCAGTGGTGGACGGCGGTGGGAGTTCTCGTCTCTGCTGTGGAGCAAGTCTCCGGCGTGCCAGGGCTCTGGACTGGGGTGCAGGGCAGAGCGGGAGTTCAAGTCCATCTCATCCGCTGTAAACTGGGGAGTTAGGTGCCTGGAGGCTCTGGGCTGTAGTCTGCACCGGGATGGAGCTCGCCAAGCGTGCGAGCCTCTCGTGAGAGCAGCCTTGTGGGGACAGGTGCGTGAGAGGCCGGGAGTGTGTCGGCGATGGGTAGAGGGGAGCCAGGGCAGGGGGAAGGAAGCCACACGTCTCCACCAAACCCACCCTCACGGTGACAGGAGCCGGGAGCACTGCTGTGACCTCCCCGCTGCCCCAGCACGGGCCCGCGCGTGTCTTTTGCTGGGCCCGTGCCACAGGCACCGGCAGCGACAATACTGAGATGTCAGGAGGAATAAACTTCACTGGTTCGCTCTATTGGAACTAATTAAAATGAAGAGACAGGGAGTTGGAGAATCATCCCCCAAGGGAGCACTTTACCCCCAGCACGTGGGGCCGAGCGCGGGCCCGCCTGACAGCCGAGAGCGGGACTCCATTACTGTCTTGTTAGCTCTCGCGCCCGGGCTCCTGCCGCGGAGGGGACAGCCGGGGATGGAGGCACCGAGGCCAGCCCAGCTCTGCACCGCGCCAGCCACCACCCCGTGGCATCTGCAAGCCGGGAGGGCATCTGAGACGGGGCCTCGTGTCAGGGAGAGGCAGCCCCTGCGCTCCTGGCTGTGAGCGGCGTGGTGGCACCCTGTGCGGCAGCAACCTTGTGGGAGGGCGCCTTGAATGGCTGTGGCCGCTGCCACGTGCCAGGTCCTGGGATGCGTCTGGGCCTCCAGGCATGAGGCTCTTCTATCATGCAGAGGGTCTCATGTCCAGCTCCCCGGGGCAGGACGTGATGGGGGCAGTCGCACCACATGGCATGGCACGGCCTGACCCTCCTTGGCTTTCATGGAGCCCTTTCCGGCTGCTTTCTAGGGCAGCGTCCACGCCAGTCGGGCCACGGGGTGCATGCAAAACCCAAGAGCATTGGAGCTGCGGAGGTCTTCAGCCACAAGCAGCCATGGGGAGGGGTCTGCGGTCTGCGCTGGGGGTGGTTGGCCAGGCAGAGAGGAGTCACTTTGCTGGCGTCCCCCAGGCAGGAGCAGGGACACTGAGCGCAGGGCGGGCAGGTCACGGGACTGCCCCCTCGGCTGCCATTCACGGAGAGGAAGTCTGGCCCTTCAGAGCCATTGTGGGAGCGTCGTCCACCCTGACCCCCAAGCAAGAGGTGCTGCTGGCGTGGTGCCCCTCCTGCCAGGGTCCAGGAAATGAGCTGCGTGGCCATGAAATGGGCCTGGTAGGTGGCGGGGGACGAGGAGCCGGGAAGGGGTGCCTGGGCTCGGTGCACGCAGCAGCAATGGTTTGGCAAGGGAAACGGAGCCGATGCTGCCTCTGGAGATGCCGCTGTCTCCTCCCCCACCCACGGGGCTCAGCGACAGCGGGGAGGACTGGGGAGAACAAAAGGGTTTTGTTCCTGAGGAAGCTGCGGCAGTGAAGTTGCAGGAGGCGGAGGCGGGCGGGGGCAGAGAGGCGCGTACATCAGGCCTCTGGGTAACGGGCCCCGGCTCTGCGGCACTGCCAGATGCTGGGCCCTAGGCTAGCGGGAGGGTAGGATGGGGCAAGAGGCCCGGGCTGGCAGCCAGGACTTCTGGGTCCTCTTCCCCGGTGGCCTGATCTGTCCCTGGGGCTAGCAGTCAGGCTGCCCTTGTGTCCTGTATTTGTACAGCACCTTGCACAATCAGACCCGGTCTGTGCTGGGGGCTCTTGGATGCTGTGCTAATGCGTGTAACTGCAACGATGGCAGAGCGGAGCTCTTTAACATGGCTGTGGCTGTGGCAGGTAGCCCACGGGCTCATGCACCGGCAGGGAGGGTGATGGCAGAGGCCCCCGTCGTTTCCAACTGGCGAAAGAATTGGCCTGTAATTGTGCGGGAGATCCTTACCCCGTCCCCCACATCCTGTGCCTCAGTTCCCCCATGTCCCTGGATGCTGCCGTGGATCTCTGGTGGCTGACGTAGGCCGTGGGCAGCCTGCTGAGGATAAGCCCCTGTCAGCTGAGATCTTGTCCCGTCCTGAGAGCCCACGCCCGGGGCGTCGGGTCAAGCACCCCCAGCTTCCCGTGAGATACAGGCAGTGGGGCGGATGCTTTTTGCAGGGACGAATGCTGGGCTGCTCCCAGTCTGCTACCCTCTTGGAAAGACGGCTGCTGGATCCTGGGGGGGCCCCAGCCCTGGCTGCACCCAGGCAGGACCCCACCCTGCCCGGGCTGTCGCTGCTGGAGCTGAGCCCCTTGCAGGAGAACTGCAGCGACTGGGATCCTGCAGACCCTGCTGGGCCTGCTGCCTTGCACCAGCTCCCTGGCGAGCGCGCTTGCAGATCATGAGACTCCTGCCTGTCTCTGGGGCTTTGGCAAACTCTCTGGGACATGGGGTGGCTCCAGCTCCTTGTCCCCAAGCCCACGGCTGCCTCTCTGCTCCAGGACCCATGCGTGGCAGCACTGGACGACCGGGGCTGCTGTGGCCATGGCAGGCTCTGAGCTGGAGCCGACAGCCATCATCACTCCTGCGTCCGTGTTCTTGTGCTGCGCACGCAGCACACGCAGAGGTTATTGCTGTGCTGCTGGTGGAGATGGGAATAAAGCAGCCCCCCAGCCTTGGGATGACATCCAGCCCTGCCTGCCACTTCCCCTCCAAGTCCCATGGGTGCCTACCCGCTGAGCCCATGCTTTTTGCTTGCCCCATCCTGGCTAGGGGCATGGGCTGTGCTGGGGTCAGCCTGTGCCTGTCCTGCACCCTGCTCCCCCCCAGGAAAGCTCGCCTTCTGATTTAATAAGGTGCCCGCCGCTGGTTCTTTTATTAATGAGTTATTAAAAACCCATCTGCAGTGATGCAGCTGCGCGTCGCGGGTAATTCCCAAGAAATATGTTCCTAACGAGCGCTCAGCTCCTGCTTAACCCACGGGGCCTCTGCTCGGCACGCGCCACTGAGGCTCTATCGGCGGCTCTGATGAGGGCCCCAGGGACCGTCTTGCTCTCCCTGGCCTCCATTAGAAGGCCTTCTCCATGTCTCCCATCCCTGGGGTCGCTGGCTTAGGATGGGGTGTGAGGCGTGGTGGACGGTTGTGGTTTCTATCGCATCAGAAGCAGGAGCGGCGTGGCTTCGCCAGGACCCGTGGGTGCAAGCGCTGGTTTTCCGGTGCCACCTGTGCCAAGGCCTGATGAAATCGTGCCAGGTGTTGTACGAACAGAAAATGGGCGTCTCTGCCCCAGACACAGACCACAAGAGAACGAGAAGCAGCAAAAGGAAAAGTGAGGTGCCTTTTTCATGCTCAGACCCCTGTGCTGTAATAGAGGCTCCCCATGTGGATGGTAGCAGGGGGATCTTTATTTCAGTGCGCTGTATTCAGTGCTGCTGCTTGCGGGTCACTGCGTGCTCAGAGCCTTTGCCCTTTCTCCTAGTACATGGAGGTTCCTGATGTCACCCTCCTACAGCTCCTGTTCGCAGCAGCTGCTTCCCTGCAGGTTGCTACAGTGCCCAAGGTGAAGGGACAGAGCTGGAATAGACCCCCTGCCTTTCTCCGGGTGCCCCACATGCCTGTACCATCATGGTGCTGGTGGAGGAGCAGAGGAAGTCACGGGGGGGCCCAGTGGGGAGAGGCAGCCAGTGCATTTAGGTGATCTGTCAGTGCTGTCCCAGGGCCCGTCCGACGGAGCCCGAATAACCCTGGCTAACGGCATCAATATTTATGGCTCCCCATGAAAATTTAACGGGCTGAAGTAATGAGGTCGTGAAGGGTGATTCGGAGCATGCCAGGGGCCGGCGGGGCTGGCTTGGCAGCGGCCACTGGCCTGTACGGGCAGGGGGACGTGCACGTGCAATGCATGTGTATATGTGTGTGTGGGTATGTGCATCTCTGACCACTGACACCAAGGAGGGTCTGACCCAAAGGCCTCTCCAGGGCATTATGAGGGGGTCTGCGCAGCCACGTCCCGGATCAGCAGGCTGGGGCTTGTCCCTCCAGTGGGTAGGTGCTGCCTCCCAGCAGCCGTGGTGTCTGGGGAGTGCTGGGGCTGGCCGCAGCCCAGCGCTCTGGGGGCATTTCCTGCCCCCTGCCTGGGCCTGGGGAGTGAGTGATGGCCAAGCTGAGCCACTTCAGGGCATCTGGCTGCTCATGCAGTGCGCTGAGCACCCCTGGTGAGGGGCACAGTGTGGCTCATGATGAGGACCCAGCCCCCAGGTGCATAGCTGTACCCAGCCCCTGCTGGGGGGCTGTCCCCCACCCCTTCTCAGCAGGATTGGAGCTGGGGAGTCTTCCACCTGTCCCCTGGGGCACGGTGAGGAAGGGAGAAGCTGACTGATGGCCCTGGGCACCTATGGCATGGTCTGCGGCTCCCGGTTGGGGCCCATGGCAGGACCCACCACGTGGCTCAGAGCCAGGGATGCTTGTTGCTTCGGCTGGAGCAGTGGGGCAGGCAGGGCTGGGACTGGGATCGCTGCAGGTCAGGGCTTCAGGGCCTCGGCAGAGCTGGCTGTGGGGAGTGTGCCTGGAAGGTGTTTGTGCTGCACGCAGCACCCACAGGTGTCTGCATGCAGCTCTTCCCCTGGCCACTCTTCCCCTCTCCCCTTAGAGAAGCAGGGCGTGAGGCAGCGGGGAGGGCTGTGCATGGACTGGAGTGCACACAGTAGTGTTCTGTGCGTGGATTGATGCGCACATGGGGACTGGTGTGCGCACAAACTAGGGTCCCATGTGCGCTTGGATTGGTGTGCGCACACGCTAGGGTTCTGTGCACATGGGTGGATCGGTGTGTGCACGCACTAGGGATCTGTGTGCACTTTGATTGGTGTGCACATGGACTGGGATTCTCTGTGCGCGTGTGTGGATTGGTATGCATGCATGCTAGATTCCTGTGTGCACGTGTGGATTGGTGCGCATACACACTGGGGCTCCATACACGAGGATTGCTATGTACGCACACCACATGCTGACTAGATTCCTGTGTGCACGTGTGGATTAGTATGCATACACACTGGAGCGCGGTGCACATGGATGGGTGTGCACACGCACTAGATTTGTGTGCATGTGTGGATTGGTGTGCACGCACGCTAGAATTCTGTGTGCATGTGTGGATTGGTGTGCACATGCACTAGGATTCGGTGTGCACGAGGATTGGTGTGCACTCGCACTAGAGTTCTGTGCGTGTGGATGGTCTGTGCTCACAGGCTGAGCTTGGAGCCCTGGGTCTTGGAGGGGAAGCGCGGCTCCTCCGCTCTCCGGAGGCTTTTGCCGTTCCCAGGAAAGGTAAACAGGGGCTTTGCATGTGGAGCCCACTTGCTTCGGCTCCCATTTGCTGCTGGGGAAGGTGAGGCCTCCAAGGGCAGGCTGCCTCCTAGCGGTCCCCCAGAAAGGCATCTGAGAGCCAGGAGAAGAGCCCGGGTGTCTGGTTCGTGCCCTCCATCAAACTGAGGAACAAAACCCAGGCAACCTGATCCCAGAGCCCGGCTCCATCCCTGGCCGCTCTTCTGCCAGGCAGGGACCCAGGCAGCCTGGGCTCCCACAGCTGCCCCGCTAATGCCAGCCCATGCTGACCCACAGTTTCCTGCTCTTCCAGCCTTGCTCCTGTTGCAGCTGTGTGGGGTTTGCTCTGCTTGGAAGGTGGCAGAGGATGGCGGCTCTCTGAAGGTGGCCATGGGGGCCAGGGCAGCCAAAGATGGGCTCCAGACCCCTTGCCCACCAGCTCCCAGCAGTAGAAGAGACCTCAGGCCAGCAGTCTCTGTGTGCCTCAGTTTCTCCCATGACAAAGCAGGGTTGAGGGCGCTGTGTCGGCGGTTGGGTGATCCTTGGGTTTGGGGCACTGTTGCGGTGGACTGGGTATCTCGAAGGAAAGGGCATTGCTAATGAAAATGTGCTGAGCTGGTAAATTATCCTGGGCCTGGGGCTGCAGCTTCATTTCCTCGGCACGGTCGCCTGGGACTGGGGGGAGCTATGGCAGGAATAGATAAGCGCAGGCAGCACCAGAGGCTCGGCCTTTTCCTCCTCCCTCTCGTTGGAAGGGCGATAGCTTCCCCACCGCTTGGGGGTGCGTGCAGGGCTGGAGTCTGGGGGTGGCCCAGGCAGTGGCTGGACCCCAGGGCATAGGTTTGGGCATTATGTGTGTGGGTCGGGGGGTGGGGAGAGGAGTTGGCGCAGACCGTCCCAGGAAAGCTGGATCCTCTCGGAGAGGGGAGCTCCGGCTCGATGAGCCCCTGGGGTGAGGCAATCTGGTAGGACCTATCCGTACCCCGTCCCATGGGGGTCCTTCATTGCCAGCTGAGACAGGACACCCCCGGGTCTGTGCCAGGCAAGAAGCCCACGTTGGCTCCCTGCACCCGGCCAGTGGGTGCTTGGAGAGGGGGTCCTGGCCCCCCCATGCTCCTGGCCCCTCTGTTCTCTGCCCCCTTCCAGCTCCTGTCTGAGCCTGGGGTGGAAAAACTTTGTGGGGGCCCTGAGTGGAAACCCCAGCGTAGGGGGCAGAAACCCACCCCTTGCCCTCCAAGCTGCCCGGGTGCTGGCCACACTGCCACGCAGACTCCCGACCCCACGCCAGCCTGCCTGTCCGTCCCAGCCTCCGGGCACGGAGCCACGTGGTTCCCTGGCAAAAAGAAAAAAAATTTCAATTAGCAATCATCGCACCGTGGATTAACCTCATTGCCTACGCTCCTGCCACGACGCGGCGCCTGGGGCATCTCCGGGGCTGCCCGGTGCTGCTCAGTAACCCCAGGGCATCAGTGCCCGGTCTGACTGTGCCTCTCTCCCCCTCGCAGGGCAAATGACATAGGATGACCCCTGCTGGTCCCCTCTTACTGTCTGTGATATCGTCTCTCTTGTGGCTCACGTGGGGCTTCGACCCGGCTCCCAGCGCCTGCTCAGCTCTGGCCTCCGGGGTCCTCTACGGCTCTTTCTCGCTCAAGGACCTCTTCCCCACCATCACCTCCGGCTGCTCGTGGACCCTGGAGAACCCCGACCCCACCAAGTACTCCCTGTACCTCAAGTTCAACCGGGAAGAGCAGGTGTGCACGCACTTCTCCCCTATGGTGCTGCCCCTCGACCATTACCTCTCCAACTACAGCTGCGGCCCCCGGGCCGAGGCCGGGGCACCCCCGCCGGGCGAGCAGGCCGGGGACGAGGAGCTGGAGGCCCAGCTGGAGCTGTGCCAGGGCGCCGGCCCCTTCACCTTCCTGCACTTCGACAAGAACTTCGTGCAGCTGTGCCTGGCGGCCGAGCCCGAGGCGGCCCCCCGCCTGCTGGCCCCCGCGGCCCTGGAGTTTCGCTTCGTGGAGGTGCTGCTCATCAACAACAACAATTCGAGCCAGTTCACCTGCAGCGTGCTGTGCCGCTGGCTGGAGGAGTGCCTGCAGGTGGGGGGCCGGGGCGCGCCGCACTGCGGCCTCACCCAGACGGGCTGCAGCTGCCAAGCCGAGAGCCCCCCGGCTGCCGCCGCGCCGCCCCGGCGCAACGAGACGCTGTCCAACGCCCTGGCGCCGCCCGCCGTCCCCAGCAGCAGCAGCAGCGAGTGCTGCGTGACCGAACTGCATTCTGGGAATGCGAACGATTTATACGTGCCGGAGATTAAATACGGTAAGGGGGCGCTGGGGCGGGAGCCGGGGGGGGGGGCTGGGCCTGACGGTTGGTGAGGTTTGGCTTGGGGGAATCTCCCTTGGTGGTTTGCGCTATAGGGCTCCTGTGCATTGGTTGGGGGGTCCCCACGCGTCAGTAGCAGGCTGTCGTATGGGGTATTCAAAGGGTCGCGGGCCCCTGTGCTGAGGCTGTATGGATGGGGGTGCCTGTGCCATCTGGGGGGTGAGGGCTGTACCCTTCCCCAGCTGCACCCCTCGCTCCAGCTCCAGCCCCCGTGGGTGGGCACCACGGCTCTGGTCTCCGTCCGTCTGTGTGTGCCGAAACCTCAGCCCCGCCAGACGGACGCATGCTCCCCGTTCAGTGCCTGGGGGCACCCCACTACCTCCCCCAGCACCCTGCTCTCTACAGTTGCCCCAGCCCAGCTCCCTTGCTCAAAGGCTCACTGCCCCCAGCTTGCCTCACGCTGGGTGGAGGAGGGTTAAAGGCACCGGTGCTTGAAGTCTGTGCGCCCAGACCCCTGGCATTTGTCCTGCCCCTCCTGCATGCCCCTCAGGGAGTGGATGTGGGCATCGGCCCGCGGTGGGTCTGACACACTAAGAGCAGGGGCTGTGCCGGGATTTGACCTTGGATGAGGCATGGAAGAAGCAAGACCAGTCTGGTCTGGCCTGACCTGACCCTTGGTGCTGGGGCCAATGGATGCCCAGGACGTTGTAGCAGGTCCCCAAATTCTGTTTGGTGAGAGGATGTGTGAACTGAAGGCGTCTTTGCTTTCCCTTCTCTCCCACCAAAGCCCAGGTCACTGGGTTATTGCCTTCCCCTGCATCCCTCGCCCAAGTTTTCTGCTTGCCCGGCTGGTGGTGGGAGCTCCTGGGCTTCCCTGTCCCCTGGTGCTGCAGCAGCTGGTGGCTGATGGAGTGCCCTGGCGCTGTGGCCCTGTCATTCTGCATCGGTGCCGACACTGAGAACAATTTCCAGGGACAGTGACCCTTTCCTGTGGCAAATTCCCCTTGACGGCTGATGCCCAGGTGCCTGCTACTGCCGCCAGCGTGTCACAGCACCTCAGCAAGGCTGCGCTGGGCTGTTAACCCGGCAGCACAAGGCCACTGGCTGGTCATGGAAGTGCATGAACCCGCCGTGCGGTGAAAGCTGCCTGCCTGGTCGGGGGGAGCCACTGCATGCTCCTTGGCATGCCCAGGTCAGAGCTACCCTGCTGCCCTCTTGTTCCAGCTCTGCACTGCCCCCCTCCATGCACCTGCCCCTCATCCTGCCCCTGGGCTTCCTGCCGGTCCAGCCTGGAGCTCCTTGCAGCGCTGCCTCAGTCCTGACCCTTCCCTCCGCCTTGCCCACAACCCCAAATCCTGCCCAGCTGCCCCCTAATCCTGCCTGCCTGCCGCCTTCTGTTCCTGCCCTGCCTGCCACACAGGTCAAGCCATGTGCCAGGCTCCATATTGGCCACTGGACACAAGTGAGGTCCTGAAGGACAGAAGCCCAGTGCACTGTTCACTGGGGCAGCTGGTCCTTCTGGCCAGGGGCTGGTGACTGGAGGCACCCAGGAGCACCCCAGGCTTCTGCTTAAACAGGCCTCTTCCCTGCAGGGGCAGGCACTGTCTGCATCTCAGAGCATCTTTCTCCAAACGCTTATGGAGCATCAGACCCTTGGGTGTTGGGGTATGTCAGGGGCTCTCTGGGGGTGTTGAGAAGTGTCTGGAGGTTGTCAGGAGTCATCGGTGGGTGTTGGCAGGATGGTGAGAGCTGCCAAGGGTGTGTCTGGGGTTGCTGGAGTGTGTTCAGGGTGGCAGGTGTTGTCTTGGGGATGTCCAGATGTGGCTGGGCGGGATGGGGGGTGGGGGTACCTGCACGTTGGGATGGGAATGGTGCTGTCTGTAGCACATCGACGATACCATGCCTGCCCTGTATTGCTTAGAGGGCCAGAGCTGGGAGCTGTGACCCATCAGCTGCCCTGTGCCTCACAGCTGGCCAGATGTTCCCCCTTGAAGCCTGACAGAAGAACAAAACGCAGCTGTTCCCAGTTGTGGGGCTGGCCTTGCTGTGTTCTGTTCTTCTGTCAGACTTCAGCATTTCTGTCAGGCCCTGAGTGTCTTTATGGGCAAACCCTGCAGACTCAGCTTCCAGCTGTGCTGGCCACAGGAACATATAACACCATGCCCCTTGGGAACTTTTTTGTTTCATGTGCCTTGGCATGGCTGGTTAGGAGCCCGAGGGAGCACGAGCCTGCCCAGCCAGTCTTCATCTGGGAGTGCTGGGGCTGCAAGGGAAGGTGGCTGGGGAAGGAAAGCTGGGCTGGGCTGACTCTGCCACTGCCTGCCTTGTCACCATGGGTCACCCCCCTCTCTCAGCCTCAGCGCCCCCATTATAGAAATGGGGCCAGGAACTCAGGCCTGCTTAGGCTGCAAGATCTTCCCCCTAGAGCCTCTCTCTGTGTCCAGCCCTGCTGGGGTCCGTGCAGGGCCTGGCACAGCGGGGACCCAAGACACCACTGTTAGCCTAAGCAGCCCCGTTCGGCTTCGCTGGGTCTGTGTGTTATCATGAAGTAGCCGAGCTCTCTGTGCCGAGGGGCCGGTTGGAGAAGGGAGCCATTTCCATGCCCCATCTTGGCCTTTCTGCTGCGAGGCATGTGAGCTGAGACCTTCCAAACTCATCGCGCGCTGCATCCTCTGACCTGGTCCAGGCGGTAACAAGCAGCCACAGGAGAAGGGGTCCCCCGCTGAACGGCCTGGCCAGATGGGACTTGTGCAGGGTACATGCCTACCCGGGGGTGTCACCTGGGGCCGTGCGCGACTCCCGTTGAAGCCGGCTGCGCGGCGGCTTGTTCTGGAAGGGCAGTTGTTTGAACTCCGGTTCCCTCCGCCAAATTATGTTTGACATTCAATTAAAACCCTGCGGCACCTGGATGGGAAATGTTAGCGCAGCAATGAAGTCGTCGGGGGTAATTCATTTCTCTCGCAGCCTTGTCGCTGGCAGGGACAGCGGGAGAGGGGCTAGCACGCGGGAGCTCACCGCTGGGGCCCCAAGAGGCAGCAGGACTCGGCTGAGCTGCCGCTCCAGCCTGGGGCTGCTTCGCTGCAGGCACTTGGGCTCAGGGCTGGATGAGGCTGGACTGGCAGGGTACTGGGCATTGCAGGGTGCTTGCCTGGTCTTGCACACCTCCCTCTCTCTCACCAGTGTTCATGCACGCTTCTTTCCCCAGCTGCATGCTTATGCATGCAGCTGCACCCTCCTCCTCTCCTGGAGCGTGATCCCAGCTCTGCCCCCTTTGGACCCAGTGCACTGGCCTGCACATGTGCTGCAGTATCACATGCTTCTCTCTCTCATGCATTTGGCACCTCCTCTCCTGCTGTAGCACCATTGGGCAGGACTGCCCACTAGCACACAGGCCTGTAGGCACGCTCAGCCCTTGTGCGTGTGTGCTGCAACGCTCTGCCGGGGAGAGAGGGTGAACACACCACCACATGGCTGGCGGTCCTTGCCAGTGGGGATGCAGCTCTGCTTGCCGAGACAGCTGATGGCCCTGTCTGCAGAGCCCCGTCTACACTAGGGATTGTTGTCACCAGGCCAAGCCACAAGACTGCGAGTGCTTTGGTGCGCTTAGATGTGCACACGTGTGCATTTGCATGTGGGTGCACACCATCCTTGTCTGCCCGGCCATGGTTGGGCTGCTCTGATGCCTCCCTCTGCCACATCTTCCCTGGCATGGGAGCGGGCCCTGGAGGACAGAGCGCCGTTGATGTGCCAGGCTGGCACAGACGGGGGAGGGGGATCCGCTGGCCTGACCCCTGCCTGGCGCCCCCCCAAGCCCCACTGCCCCACCATGGAGAATAGCCGCCTGTTCCCCTTCCAGGTCCCCCTCGGCAGGCCGGGCTCCGGGGCTGAATGCTGCGCCTTTGATTCGGGGTTGGCAAGCACCCAGCTCTGAGCTCATCGGGCCTCCTCTGAGCAGAGCTCCCACCACCCGCTCCCCACGGGGCTGCCTCCATCCCCCTGGGGCTGCGGGACCCTAACCCTGCCCAGCCACCACCCCCACGGTGCCAGCCCTGGGCTCCGCTTCCCCACTCTTTGGGCAGGAATTGGGAGCCACATAGCAATGCTGCAGAGACCCATTCTTTTGGCTGTAGTCCACGAGATGGGGAGCAGCAGCCGGGGGCTGGCCCTGGCAGGAGGGACAGGTGCCTGCAGAGCCGAGACTTGGCTGCATCCACCTGCCGGGCAGGTCTTTGCTGCTCGAGTAAGGGCAAAGGCTCTGGTGGGAGGGTATGCTGCGCTCCTGGGCTTGCACCAGCATGCGTGTGCACGCTTGCATGTGCAGACGCGCACCGTTTGCACACATGTGGGTAATCCCTGGGTGCTTGCACACATAATATGCATGTGTACACGAGCAGCCCACTGGCACTGTGGGTGCGCACACACCTCACGCGTGCACACTTGCTCAATCCCCGTGAGTACCTGTGCTGTGCCTGCATGTGCCCTGTGCTGTCACCTCTTGCAGCCGGACCAGTTCTGTGTGCTGGGAGGGGGCAGTGGTGCTGGCAGGGCAGGGTGTTGGGCTGGGGGGTCTCATGTGGGGCTATGACACTGGCCTGCTGGGCCCTTTCTCCTCTTGCCCTCCACCTCTTTGGCTCTCCAGCCTATTTAGACTGTAAGGGGAGGATCCTCAAAGGGATCTCAGTGTCTAATTCCCATTAGTTCCCATGGGAGTTAGGCACCTCAGTCCCCCCTGAGCCAGGAGTCGTGTAACTGCATGTGGGCCATTGTGTGAAGTGGGGCACTCTGCACTGCTGGGCAGAAGGTGAGTTGGCCTGACCCATGCTAATTGGCCTACCCCATGCTAATTCACCTGCCTCTGCTAATTAGCCTGCCCCAAGCCTCAGAAGCAAGCAGCTTATGGATCCTGGCACAGCGCAGGCTGCCTGCAGGCATTGTTGCTGGGCACGGGGAGGTGTCTAAGCCATCCCCGTCCAGTGCTGGCATCCCAAACTGGTCCACTGCAATGCACAAATCCCGTGGTGTCAGGAGCTCGTCAGAGTAGCCGCATCCCAGGGCAGCCGGGAGCACTCAGGCACCAACTCCGGGAGCACTGAGCCGTGGGGAAAGGGTCAGGCGACTCCTGTCGCTGCCTGGGCCCTGCGCCCCCAAGGCGGGCAGCTGGGGAAGCTCGGGCTCTGTGGGTTTTCATCGGAGCATAGCACGCAAGCAACCTGGGCAAAGCTGTAGCCGTGTGGGGGTGGGCAGGACAGGGCTGCATCCATGGTCTTATCTGCAGGTCTCCGGGTCTGTGCCCTCACCCTGCTGCGTGCCCACCCCATCCCCTGCCCAGGAGAGCGAAGCGTCGCCTCCGAGGTGAAAACAGAGGTGGCTGCAAGCTGCCGGGTCTCCATGGCAACCTCTGCGCTGCGGGGGAATTGACTTATGGAGGATGATTAAAAAGAAAGGCGCCGCGCATAATTTGGGGAGCAGGGAAGGGCAGGGAATGGAGATGCGGCCGCGTGGGGGGCTGGCAAGACAGGGCGGCCTCAGGGTCGCAGCCCCGAGCCGGAGACTTGGGTTGGGTGCCCAGCTCTGCCGTGCCTCGGTTTCCCTGTTGGCGACTGTGGATGCCGCCCCATCTCCCCTGGGGGCCTGAGCACCAGGTGAGGAGCCGCGTGTGTTTGGCATCGTGGGTCGCAGGGCGGTCTCTGGCTCGTGCGGTTCCAGCATCTCAGCCTCCGCTTTGGGCAGAAGGTGGCTGGGAGCCCCGAGGGGGCTGGGGAGTCAGGTCTTAGCTGGGCTGGGTGCTTCCCCAGCTCCTTCCCAGCGGGGCACCAGCTCCGAAGGCAGGAGGGCACATCCTGGGTAGCGGCAGCATGCGGGGCACTGCCGGCACGTGCTGATCTGCCCCCTCCTCTCTCTGGGGCCGGGGCAGGTGGGGTTCATGACAGTGCCAGCGTTAAGTACTTCTCTGTCCTCATCTGAGCAATCAGACGGAGTGTAAATTTGCCTCGCAGGCCCTCTATTACTGTCGCTAAAACACAGGCTGATTTCCCTGGAGGCTGATGACTAAAGAAACCACGGACGGCGAGCTGGCGGAGGGGTGGGGGGGCCAGCAGAGACATGGCCGGGCTGGCAGCCACGTGGTTCAGCTCCCGCATGGGACCCAGGGGCAGGACGATGGGGGTGGCTGGTGTGTGTTGGATGCCTGGGGGAGCTGTGGGGGCAGCTCTGGAGTGCCTGGGGGGAGGCAGATGGGTAGGGGGCACGTGGGGGTGTCCTGCGTGGGCAGGAGTGCATGGGGCTCACGGGGGTGATTGCAGAACAGACCTGGCTTAGCTTTTCTACCCATCCCCATCATCTCCCCAGCATCACTGCCTCCTCCTCCCCTCCCAGCACTGTCCTTGGCTTGCCCAAAGGCTGGAGCTGCCCTAGGCTCTTTCTGGGCCCACTTGGCATGGGTGGTCCTGGCCAGAGAGAGACCCCTGGTCAGGCCCTAGCCCCGGGCAGAGCAGCGGAGACACGCAGCGTGCGGGGCGGTAGTAGGCGACGCTGGGGGCAGCTCCATGGGGCCCGACAGCCTGAGATTTACTGCTTTCAGGAGGAAATTGAATTTGGTTTCTTTGTCGAACATAACTGGGGGAAGTGCCCTCGTATATCCCGGTGATTTATGACGCTCCCTGGGTGCACGCTCTAACACGCATAATTCCCAGGCATTTCTAATCAGGTGCGCATGGCTGTCCCGCTTCGGCCTGGATGCCCATCTCTCCGGGGGCCGGGGGGTGGCATGCTCTTGGCCCCAGCTGACGGCACGATCCACTCTCTGTGCCCCAGCGTCTCCAGGGCTGCGCAGAGGCTGGCAGTGGGTGGGGGGAGGCAGCTTGCGTGTGCCGTAGCTGTGTGGAGCCCTTCCAGAGGGAATGCACCGGGGCATGGATTATATTAAGTCCGATGCAAAAGTCAGTAAATTTGGGACCTTTTTATAGAGCTAATAAGTGTCAACACAATCAGCTCTCGAGCCAGGGGGCCTCATATATTACAGGCACCGCGGGGATATCGATAAGGAGGATGCGGAGTGCCTGGAGAAGATCGCGGAGAGGGACGTGCAGTGCCAGAGCCCAGGGCATGCTTTGCCAGGGCCTGGAGGGCCAGGCAGGGGCAGGAGGGCGAGGACTTCTGCCCTCCAGGCTGCCCCGAGCATGGCTTTTGGGGAAGAAGCTCATGCCAGCCTGGTTATTGGCCACACCGTGCCCCTGCTTGCCTCCCATATTTGCAGCTAGTGTCAACCGTGCCCTGGCCCCTTCTCCCCACCTCCCTGACCACTGGGAGTGCTGAGATGCTGGGGACCATGCCTCCAAGCCCAAGAGAGGCGCCTTGGCCTGATTGGCATCAAGACCTGAGATTAGCCCGGAGGGGTTGAATGCTCTTGCTTGGTGCCAGTGGTTTGCTCTGCGCGGGTTGTCCGTGTGTGAGAGCTCCCAGCCGTGTTGGTGGCTTTCCCCAGGCTGGCGTCTGGGTCCACCCGCGATGCGGGGCAGTGATCCTGTCCCCTAGGATGCCTCGCACTTGTGGGGCTGAGAGGCAGGGCTGGAGGGTGGGGGGGAGCTGCGTGAGGGTAGGGCCATGCCAGCCCCCTCCCCTGCCGGCAGTGGAGCACGTGCCCACGGGGAGCGCTGTGCACGCCTGCTCGTTTCACGCCACGTGCCCGTGATGGATCTCTTGTTATTTCTGGTGAGCTGAGCCATACATTTATGCCATCGTGCTGCAGCGAGCGGCGGGGAGGGGGGGTGGGCAATGCGTCGGCTAGCGCAGACGCCGGTGCCAGGGCAGACCTGCCTTCCCCGCTCCACCAAAGGGGCACTCGGTGGGCACAGAAAGGTGCCTACTTGGAGCGGGGGCATTTCCGGGAGGATGGCGCTGATGTCTGAAGAGATTGGTGGGAGCTGGGGATGCACCAGGTGGATGCACTGTGTGGACTGGCCCCTGTCACCTCCAGCTCCCCATCCCCATGGCAGTGAAGGCTCCCCCTTGCCTAGCCCTGGCTGCAGCAGCCAGGCCTCCATCCCTCCGGGCAGCTGCCGCAGAGCCGTCCTTGCTGCCCTCACTCCAGGACCAGAGGTCCGTGCTCCATGCCACGACCCAGCCAGTAGGCCAACCCTGCCCCCCCAGGCCAAGCGTCCCTGGCATATCCTGCTGCACGCCCCCATGGCTGCTCAACCGACCAAGGGCAACAACCCACAGCTGTAGCCAAGGGGGCGGGGGCAAGGGTCAGCATCTGGGGAGCCTGGGATGATGCATTTCCAGGGGGGCCGGGGCAGGTCAGGGTCCATCCCTGGATGTCTGCCCAGGGTGGGGCTGCACACACGCCCGGGGGGCCCTGCCCAGCTCCTCTGCCTTCTCACCGGCGTCCTCTCTCTGCTTTTCAGGCAATGACGTGGAGGAGAATCAGAAGGTGAAAACGCAGTGGCCAAGGTCCGCGGATGAGCCTGGGGTCTACATGGCGCAGACAGGTACGGGTGTGGTGGGGCCTGTGGGCCGGGGGGCTCTGTGCGCCGGAGGATGGGGTGCCGCGAACCACAGAGGGCGGGCGGGTGGTTTTTGGGCCTCCAGCCTTGGTCCTGCCCATGGGAGAAGCTGTGCGTACATAGAGGCTTACGTATGTATGCGTGCAAGAACATGCAGTGACACGTGTGCGCGTGCTTCCCTCGGTGGACCTGGGGGCTAGCCGACGTGCCCCACGCGGAGCCAAGATGCCAGCAGGTTCTGCGGCCGGCCCCACACGGCTACAATGAAACCCCTCAGCAGGCTGCAGCTGGGAGAGGAGGGGTTAACCCAGAGCGGGTTGCCAGGTAGGACCTGCCGGGCAGGGGTCGGGGCAGCCGGGCTTGTCCCCGAGGTTGGTTGTGCAGCTGCCGCACTGGGCTGGAACTCAGGGGACCTGGGTTTGACTCCAGCCTCTGCCACTGGGTCCCTCCTTGCCCTTCTCCCCATCCTTTATTTGTATGCTTTAATCCTTTTTGTGCCTGATGAGGCTGCCACTGGTGGAGGCTCAACACAATTAGCCATAACACCGGGCGATTGTTAGCTATCAATCTCTGCAGCAGGCCCTGCCCCATAGGGCTGGCAGGAATGAAGGCAGCGTGCTCAGAGGGGGAGCTGAGTGTCTCCGACAGGGGTGGGGGGTGTCGCAGTCCTACAGCACCCCGCGAGTCAGCCCTGGGGTGACAATAACACAGTGCATGCTAGCAACCCGGGGAAGGTTTCCACAGCCAGTGCCCGCCTTCCCTTTGCAAAGCCCTGGGCAGCTGGAGATGGAGCGAGTTCCCCCCCGTCACTGCCCGTGCTCTGAGTTAATTTGCTCCATTTATATATTTTCTTTGCACCTTCCTCAGAGGGTGATAAAGAGAAAAAAATCTATTAATTGTTTAGCTCCGGAGTATTTATTTAGCAAATTCGCCGGGGTAATTTGAGCCCAGTGTGCTTCCCCGCTGCTGTGATTGATGCGCCCCGG
The DNA here is from genome assembly GCF_001723895.1 of Crocodylus porosus. Taxonomy (NCBI): domain Eukaryota; kingdom Metazoa; phylum Chordata; order Crocodylia; family Crocodylidae; genus Crocodylus; species Crocodylus porosus. The sequence continues at coordinate 7,809,023 of NW_017728939.1, read as the reverse complement.
GCCTCTCCGCGTGCTGGAAGACGGATGGAGCTGGCAGCCAGGAGAGTGATTGGGGCCGGCTCTGTCTACCTGGCGTGCCGAATCACCCAGGCAGCTGCTGGGCAGGCTCCCAGGGCTACCCTGCGGTCTCTGCCTGCCCTGTGGCCCTGGTGTGTGCTGCTGGGGTGCCCCTGGAGTGGCTTCGCCGGGGGGTGAAGTGTGCCCTCCCTGCACATGCCAGGAAGACATGCCCTTTGGGGCCACACGCTCCCCAGGGGTTGAGGTGGGGGGCAGGGACCTCCATCTTAGCTCCTGCTGTCCCCTTCCCAGCTGGAGCGGCCAAATCCCCTGCTGGCAGGGAGCTCCACACACCACCTCCAGCCCGCTCTGATGGTCGACCCTGTGCCAGGTGTGAGGCCGGGCCCTTTGCACCAGCTAGGAACAGCGCTGGCTCAGACTGACCCCCCCAGGACTAGGGAGGGGAATGCATGGACCTGCATGTATCCGGCGACCCCGGAGGACCAAATCCAAGTGCCCTGCACGGGTGGGGAGTGCCCCAGACATCCCTGGGGGACCCTACAGCCACAGGCAGTGCCTGATGCTGAAGCCAGCCGGCCAAACACCCCAAGAGACAGGACTGGGAAGATGGTGCATGTGCTGGGCAGGGCTACTGTGATCACAGCCCCCCTGGGGCGTGTGGCCCAGTATTCACCAGTGGGCCCAGTGCTAGCAAAGCGGCAGTACCCGTGTTTCATGCTGCTCTGTGCCTCCTGCACCTGCCTGATCATATCTGCTCCCTTGAAGGCAGTGGAGTGGGGTTGGGAGCTCCCCCGTTTCACCCCAGCGTAGCAGGGAGCAGAGCGGCTGGCAGTGACTCAGTACCAGCCTGGGTTTCCCAGGGCTGTGAGACCCACCCCCCGGCTAGGAGCCCTGCTCCGGCAAAGCCTTGCTGTGCCCCTGCTGATGCTAGACTACCCGTCAGCTGCCTCCTTCCCTGCTTAATTCAAACTGATGTCCCCACTTCTGGCCTGTCCAATAACTTCCAAGAGCTCATCAAGCTTCATCAGAGCAGCCTTGTTGGAAATGTCAATAGCAGACCTGCTCGGGGGTGAGAGATGGAGCTTGCGGCCTGAACCATGGGCCCGATTGGACCGGTGGGGCTGTGGAGCCAGTGCCAGGGGATGGACGCCCATGCCTGCCCAGCCTGGAGGGTGCTGACCCCTCTGGAGTCCACCTACTCCCCCCCAGTCTGTACGGCGTGTGCCCTTCCAGCCCCCTTCCTGCTCGTCTTCTTGCAGAAGGAGGGAGAGAGCTTGCAGGGCTTGAATCCTACCCTCGTGCATCGTGCCCAGGCCCTGCTCCCTCCTTCCTCTCCATAGGGCGCCCAGACCCATCTCCCCTCCCTGCAGCCTCCGTCCCCTTAGCTCCAGCTGCCCCTGGGTGCTGGAGCCCAGGTGGGTGGTGGCACCGAGGGAGGCCGGGACTAACGTGATGCGTGTCCCTGTCTCCCCCAGGGGACCCGGCAGCGGAGGAGTGGTCGCAGTGGAGCGTCTGCTCGCTGACGTGTGGGCAGGGCTCCCAGGTGCGCACGCGGTCCTGCGTCTCCTCACCCTACGGGACGCTGTGCAGCGGGCTGCTGCGGGAGACCCGCGTCTGCAATAACACCGCCACCTGCCCAGGTACCGCGCCCGGGGGGAGCAGCATGTCAGGGGAGGCAGGGGTGGTGTCACATCCAGAGCTGGGGGCACTGTCTTCTGTGCCCCGCAGCCAGGGGCCCCACGAGACACACAAACCTCCCCTTTCCAACGGGGTTGCAGAGCCAGGCTGTGGCATGAGCTGGGGGCATCCAAATGCCCTGGCACTAGGTGGGGGCAGGGCAGTGCTCTGATACAGCGGGGACGTGGGTGACCTTGAACTCCTCTCCCCTCCTGAGCTGGGGTAGTGCAGTGGCCCTGCTCCCCCCATCTTACCCCTGGAGGGACTCACCTTCTCCTGCCCTTCCCCTCTGCCTGCGGAGCTGTTTCTGGGCTCCCCTCAGCTTGGGAGCTGTTTCTAGCTCTGGGATGTGCCTCCAGCCCCCTTGCCTTCCAACCTGAGCTGTGCCAACCTGGCACGGAGCGCCCTTGCTCTTGCAAACTCTTGCCTTGTTTAAGCTGATGCCTGTAGCTTGGTGTGAGGGGTCTGGCAGGGTGAGGGAGAGTCTATCCTGGTCCCTAACGTAGGGCCAAGCCTGGATCCCATTGGCAAAGCGGAGTGTGGTGCCAGGCATGATCATGGGGACACCCCTGGGAATCCCCTTCCCCCCATAGGCTGGTGTGTGGAGCGGGGGCTGCCTGAGAGCTGTAGCCTCTGTGCTCAGGGGCAGGGGTTTCCAGCAGCTGTTCTCGGTGCACAGGGGACCTGCAGCGCACGTAGGTTTGAGTCTGCTTTGTCTTCGCGTCTAAGACTTTGCTGCTTGTCCAGAGTCTCGGGGGCTTCCAGCAGACTCGGGCATTGGTGCAATGAGTCTGCGGGCTTCTCAGCCCAGCTCCCAGTTGGGGCATGTCATAGTAACCGTCAGTGACTTTGCAGGGTCCAGCAAGGGCACTGGCCCTTGGAGGGCATGGGAACTGTGCTGCCTGTGACTGTGTGATGGTACCCGCTAGGGGAGAGTGCTGTTGGGCGAGGGAGGCACAGCAGCTCTGAGCGCGGGCGACCCAGTGGGAGCGCCTCTTTGGGCTGGCTGGGGTGTGGATACTGGTATGCATAAATTGCGGGGTGTCGGGGCTTGTGGTTCCAGCCTGGGGAGGAGGGTGGGGAGGTCAAGGCGTATTTTCCATTATTGCCCATGCAGCTGCGAGTCAGGACTCCTCAGTTCTGTTCTTGGCTTCCCTCCCCCCTGAACTGAGTCACCGCCCCCTCCGTGACTCAGTTTCCCTTGGAGTGAAGCAGAACCCGTTTTGCAATCCGCCTTTGGGCTCCTGGATCCTTAGGGTGGGGACGCGGGCACGCTGAGATCGGCCTCCAGCGCTGGGGAAGGGACCGTGCCCGCCTGGCAGGCGGCTTCCTCTGCACCTAGGGGGGATTTGAGCCCCCTACACTCCAGTTTGGGGGGGGTCGGTGCCTGCGTATGGGGCAGTGGGGGAGGCTGCTGTCCACAGCCCAGACTGTTCAACCTGTGTCTTTAGCTGTATTCAGAGGCGGGGGCTTTCCTGGTGTGAGCAGTCGTCCTGGATAGTGCTCCCATGGGCACCATGCTCACCCTCACCTTACCCATCTGGGGACGGGATGGTCCTGTTTTGTGGCCAGTGCTGAGCTGTGGCATCAGTTTGGCAGCTCCGTCTCTGAGCACCAGGCTTGGAGCATCTCGGGTTTCAGCGGTGTCCCACGCAGCGGCGGCTCCTCTCACCCTGGTTGGAAAGCCCCAGTGGCAGAGGCAGTGAAGGCTGCACAGGTTCCCCTCTCTAAGGGGCATTTTATGTTGTACCGGATCTCTACAGAGCACTAAAAAACACCCAGGCGCCAGAGTGTTTTGATTGGTATAAAAAGAGCCCATGCAGACAGCGTCCAGGCCACTGGTCAGCTGCCACGAGGCTGTGCCTGCCATCGGGCCTGGAGAGGGTCCCACGTGCTTGTGCGTGTCCCAGCGACCCCAGCGGGGTTTCACTTGGGTCTGGCGGGCTCGTCTGCACAAGTCCGGGTGCGGGATCCCGGCTCCGGGCCCTGTCTGCCTGGAGGCAGCTCTGGTTTCAAGTTGGTGGAAATGGTGTGAGATGCGCTGGGGCAGTTTTGGGGCCAGGGGCACACGGTGGGACTGAACTGGAGCTGGGCTCAGCTCTGCCACTGAGGAAGCTTTGCAGCCGCTTGGGTCACTACCCAGCATGTCAGCTGGCACACCTGGTCCCTTGGGATGCCAAGGCAAAGTGCTGGTTTCTCTTGGAAAATCCCAGCCTGGAGGATGTCCTCCAGATGCCTGTTGGCCATTGCTGGCGCCACTTCACTGCCTTTCTGGTGTGACCTGCAAAAGATGCGAATGTGCTAAATGTGCACGTGAGAATCTCAAGCCTCTCCGTGCAGAATCTGTTAGCAGCAATGAAGGCGTAGCTTTATTTTATGTTCCCCATATATTCTGTGCCAGCCAGCTCTTTCCCATGCTGGTGGCTGGAGCTATTTAATTCAGACTGTCCATATCAGGGCCACCTGCCTGGCTGGCTTTTGCAGGAAAGGGCTGGTGGCATGAGTGTGATAGTAGGCTGTGTGCATGTGTGCACAGGTGTGTGTGTGGGTGCATGTGAGAATGCTGTGCCAAGGAAAGATGAGGTCTGCTGGGCATGGGAGAGACCTTTCCCCCTCAGTCTGCTCCATGGGTTTCCCCCATTATCGCTGCCCCTCCGCGGTCCCACAGGGCAGCTGCTTTATGTTATACAGAGCCTGGCCGATGACGCTCCTGGCTCTGCGGGCCAGGTCAGCGGGCAGACGGGGCAGAAGGTCCAGCCTCAGATCTGCCCATGGGAGCCTTGGGGTAGGATTTGGGGCACCCAGGCAGCAAAACCCACAAGCCTCTGTCACAAGGGGGTTAGTCAGAGCACGGGCATTGGTGTCAGGACCCATGGATCCCCTGCAGCTTTGCCACCGACTTGCTCCATGACACTATTTCCCCATCTGTGCCTCAGTTTCCCCGTCTGTAAGCAGAGGGCAGGAACCCCTGCCTGGTCACAGGGCATTGAGGCCTCAGGTCACTGCTGCTTTGGCCCCTTTGGAGCAGAGGCTCAGCTCTTTTCACAACTTCAGGGCAGTCCTTTGCAGCAGGCATGTGTGCCTGGGGCAGACCCACGCCCCACAAGCCCCCCGATCTGATGCCATAGGCCAGCAGTTCCCATGCTGCGTGGCTCTCCCCTGGCCCCATGTGCCTTGAGAGGGCTGCCAGGCAGTGTCTGGGGGGGGGCACGGCACCCCCCTGCCAGCCCCCCGACCCCCCGTGGCGGGCGCTCGGCAGCATGCGCCGTGACTGCTGTGTGCTGTATTGCAGTTCACGGTCTGTGGGAGGAGTGGTCCCCCTGGAGCCTGTGCTCGCTGACCTGCGGGCGAGGGGTCCGGACGAGAGCGCGGCGCTGTGTGGCCCCGCAGCATGGAGGGAAGGCCTGCGAGGGCCCCGCGGCGCAGACTAAGCCCTGCAATATCGCCCAATGCCCCGGTTAGTACTTGGATCTCACCCTCTGCCGCGTGCCCCTCGCCGCTCCCCTGCCTGCACCCTGCCTGGGGGGCTCCGGGGAGGCAGGACCAGGCTCAGGGAATGCCTCCCCCCTTCCTCACGGCAGGGCTTCCCACAGGCTGGGGGTCCTGGGCATTGCACCTGTCCCAGTGACCTGCAGCCCCCTTACCCCCAGGGTGGGAGGGCATATGGAGAGGGCCATAGCTCAGGATGAGGTTGTTGGAGCATCCCAGCCCAGGGCTGGAGTGGGGTCCCCTGGGCAGACAGGGCTCGGGCGTGGGGCCCTCCATGCAGGTGTATGGGTGGTCTGGAAGCTGACTTGGGGGGGTAGCTGCCTCAATAAGGGCAGTGCCAAGGCCAGAGGAGCTGGAGTAGGAGGGGGTCTGCTGGGGAAGGTTTCGCACTCGGGGCTGGAGAGCAGGTAGGGGCTGGGTTGAGCTGCTGGCCCCACTTCACCTCGGACATGGAGGGGAGCCTGGGGACATGCAACACAGTGATTAGGGAGCAGCAGGTTCAAAGGTGGCACATGGCAGCTATTCCTCACCTGGCACATCCGTCACCCATCAAACTCATCGCCCCAGGAGCAGGCAGCTTAATCCAAATGTTCCTGGGGGAAAGGCCCATCCGTGGCAGCTGCAGGGGACAAACTCTGTCAGCTTCCTAAATCTCTGGGAGCGGCTGTGGTAGGGGAGCAGGCTGAGGCGTTCACCCGGCCTATCTACCCACCCATGAGACAGGACTCGGCTACGGGGTCCAGGCTCTGTCCCGGTAAAGGCAGCGCTTGTGAGGCTCCCATGTCACCCAGGAGGGCTTGCAATGCTGAGAGCACCGCTGCTGCTGGGATTGCTTTCCTGGGCCGGCGATGGGGCCAGATAGTCTGTGACCAGACGGCGTGTGTGCACACCAGTGTGCGTGCTGGAGGGAATGTGTGGGTAGGTGTGTGCACACATGCCGGAGGAAGCATGCATGTGTGTACGTGAGTGTGTGCTGGACAGAATGTGTATGTAGGTGGGTGCACACGTGTGCTGGAGGGGAGTGTGGGAGTGTGCACGAGTGCATGTGCCGGAGGGAGCGTGTGTGTATGTGGTGGAGGGGGTTGCCTATAGCTTTGCTGCTCCGTTAGGGCTTGTTCTTTGCTCCCGCCTTGGCCTTGGCTTGAAGACTGAAGGGAATGGCACATGGGAGTATTCCTGACCTCAGAGCTGCCAAGTGCCCAGGATTGGGGCCCTTCTGCCAGCTCTGGAGGAGCAGAGGCATCCCATGGTGTGCTGGGCTCCAGGTGGTTGTGGCATGCCCGTCGTGAGTCTGTCCCTGGCTTCATTCCTCCCCCTTTCCCTTCTCGAGCCGTGTCTTGCAGGGGTGCATCCATCTGTCTTTCTGTGGCAATGGCTTTCAGACAGGGGTCCTTGCTGGTCTGCCCAGAAGGAGGGGGCATTGCAGGGGTTGGGTTTGGGCTGGACACCTCAAATGACAGCAAAATTATGCTCCGCCGGCCTGTGCCCCTTCTCATCAACTTGGCGGCAGGAGTGTGGCTCACTAAAGGGCTGTATTTTCCTCTATGGCACCTGTCCGTGGGCAGTGGCTCCCCCAGCCCCTTCCCAGTGGGTCCAAGGTTGGTGCCTCTGCAGGGCTGAGTTGGTGCCCCTGCCCTGGCTGAGTCCCAGTCGATGCGGGTGTGAGGGGTGGCATTGCCATCCTGCCTTTGCCAGGGGCCTGTCCCCATGCCTGGGGACATGTTGGACATGCCATGCAAGCTGCCAACCGGGGTTTCCAGCTCTCAGCCTGCTCTTCTCCCTCCTCCATCCTAACCCATATTCCCCCCTGGCTACCCCCATGCTGGGCTTCCCTGCACCCTCTATCCTGTCCTATAGCCTTAGACCCCAGGGTCAGCCCCGTGCCCCCCAGAGCTGTGTCTCCAGTCAGGAGGGCAGGATGGGGCCAGGTGGGCCATGATGGCTGTGGGGCTGTGGTTTAATGCAGTTCTGTGGCTTGAGGCCCTGCAGTGCTCCCGGACACGGAGCCACTGGCCTGGGTGGAGGTACCAGCACCCTGCGGCTCTGCCCGTCAGTGCTTTGTGGGCAGCCTTAGCCTGTTCGCCAGCAGCACTGAGCCTCTGGGGTCACTGTGGTATGAGGAGCAGGAGACTGGGGGGCAAAAAGTGCCAACCTCACCCCCTCGCTTAGGCCCCCAGTGCCCATGACCAGGGCTAGGGGCAGCACTTGGACCCAGGGCTGCGAGCTGGGCAGCCTGGCCCCAGCTGAGCTGCTTCTTGAGCTGGCAGCAGTAGTAGGCTGTTACCTTGGCACAGACAAGAGGCATAGTTCCCCGGGGGAGTTGCCAGGAGGCCCCCGGATGTACTGGGGAGATGGCAGCAGCTCCATCCCTGTGGCTCCCTCGCTAACCGCCCCCTCTCTGTGCTCCCCCACAGTGGAAGGCCAGTGGCTGGAGTGGGGCGCGTGGAGCCGGTGCTCGGTGACCTGCGCCAATGGGACCCAGCAGCGCACGCGCCGGTGCAGCGTCGCAGCCCACGGCTGGGCCGAGTGCAAGGGAGCCCACGCTGACGCCAGGGAGTGTGCCAACCCCCCGTGTCCAAGTAAGCGCCCAGGTGGAGGTGGGGGGAAGGGGGCATGGGGCAGAGAGCTGGGAGCAGTGGGACAATGCTTAGGGGCCAGGCTGGTGTGAGGATGCTGGGGGGGAACAAAAGGGCTGGTTTGTGGGATGGTGTGCTGGGGCGTCACACTGGTGTGAGCAAGGGCCATGACAGGCTGCCCCTGTGTCACCGAGTGTGCCCTAGAGTGTCCCTGTGCAGTGGCCGTGGTGATGTCCAGGTCCCCGTGTGCTTGCTGCGGCCCTGTTGGGTGCCTGGGCGCTTGCTGCGAGTGTGAGCAGCAGGGCGGCATCAGAGTGTCCCCGTGCACTCCCTGCAGCCATGACCCCGTGCACTCGCGGTGGCCGGTTCCCACGTGCTCGCCGAGGCTGCGTCAGGTCTGTGTGCGCTCACTGTGGGTGTGAGCATCAGGGCAGCGTCACCGTGTCCGTGTGTGCTTGCTGTGGCCACGTTGGGGTGCCCACATGCTCCCTGTGGGTGAGCAGGGGGCCGTGTTGGGGTCCCCATGCATATAGTGTGGTGTGAGCAGGGGGTCTGGTTGAGGACAGTTTGCCCAGCCCGTCTGTGGACCCCTTCTCCAGGTGAGAGGGCTGGTCCTGTCCTCTGGCTTTGCCTGCTGGGCAGAGAGGCAGCCTGGCTGGGCACACGAGCCACTGTGCGCGTTGGCCTGCCCCATGGCTGTCGTGATGGCATCTGGAGTCTCTGCTGCATGGAGAGACACGGCACAAGCCCTGTTCAATCAGGCCCGGGGCTCCCGATCTGTCTGGGTGACAGCTGTGCTCTGTAAAACCCGGCTCTGAATGCAGGCGCTGCCAGGCAGCAGGTGACAGGGACAGATGGGTCCCGGCTGCCTTCCCCGACAGCCTGGAGCTGGCAGCCCGGATCAGACAGCCAGAGAGGAGCTGGCAGGCTGGGGGGCACACGGCCCTCCTGCTCTCTGCTGTAGCGGGACTTGCATGCCCTGATGAGCTCTCCGGGTGCCCCAGCCTCCTCGCACGTACGGCATCCTGGGGACTGCGGGCAGCGCGCCAGGGCCCCTCTGTTATGGGAGGCTGCCTCCGTACCCCAGCCCACTCGTGTCCCAGGTAAGCTCACAGAGAGCAAAGATCCAAGGTCGGACCCCGTCTCCAGGGCTTTCACATCAACACGGACACGCGCCCTTTCCCCGTCAGCACGGGGCTGTGAGGCTTGCAGGAAGCTGTAAACACTCACTCTTGCTCTGATGGCTGCAATGGCCTTGTGTTGCCAATGGCATGGCAGCCCCCTCCCTGCCTCGCTCCCTGCTTCCAGCCAGATGCGGCACCGCGGGGCATGGAGCAGCTTGCACGCCAGCGATGTGGCTTTGCGTGTGAGCGCTCGTGGTGGGATGGGGAAATGAGCAGGACAAAGCACAAGGACTCAGCCTGCAAGCACGGGAGGTCACACTTGTGTGGTGGCGTGGGGGTGGGGGGGAATGTGCAAGTCTCAAGGTGAACACACATTTGCACACGTGTGTGAATACTTGCAGTAGCCCTGGGGGAACAGCATGCTGTCAGCCAGGCACTCGCATCCCAGCATGGATAAGTGTATATGTGTGAGCACTGCCAGCCACGCAGAGCAGCTGGTGTGTGCGGGCACGGGGACAGGTTTGCACATGCTGAAGGGGAAGCACGCGCAGGGGCGCAGTGGCAGCCAGGCCCCGGCTTTCCCTACGTACCCACAGAGCTGAGACCAGAGCAGGCACAGCATAGCGCCACATAGAGCCCCCTCTCCCCGCCCTGCCCCAGGCCAGCTCTGCCCCCCTGGCAGCTGGGCTCTGCACCCCCCACCATCATGGGGCAGCCAAATGCCAAGTGATGGCAGTGGAGTCACGTGGCCGATGACCTTTAAATGTCACTTGGCTGCCATCGCGCTGGCAGGAGCGGGCAGGAAATGTCAGAGGCTGGGTAGTGTGATGATGGCTGGATCGTTCCAGGGGGGTGTCAAGGCCCCTCCCTCCCTCCCCTGAGATCCTGAGCTTCTGATCTGGGCAGGAGGCACATGTGCTCCCCGCACGCTGCCCTGCCACGTGGGCAACTCAGAGATGCCACAATAAGGAGAGAGCTGTGCCCACACCAGCCGTCTGAGCAGAGCTGGCCACGCCTGCAGGGAGAAGTCCGGACACCTGGGTCCTGCCCTTGGGCTCTGCTCTGGAGCCGCCATGTGTCCTGGTGTAAATCACTACCCTTCCTGCCCTGCGCCTCCGTTTCCCCTCCATGTGCAATGTTGGGAGGCAACGATGTGAAGGCTGGGGGCACTGAAAGCAAGTGTGTGTGTGTGTGGGGGGGGGGTGAATGGATGGAGCAGATGAATGGAGGGAGGGTATACAGGGCTGGGAGATCAGGGCTCCTCTGTCCCAATGCCTCTTCCCCTCAAGTGGCTGGCACACTTGGGTGTCCCTGGACGGGGCAGGCCCTGACTGTGTCCACATGCTGCCCAAATTGGGCCCCAGAGGCAGGAATCCAGGTCCCTGGGTGCCAGGCAAGGTTAGTTTGTGTGTTTGGGGGGGCTGTGATTTGCTAAGGGCAATCTTGGACCACGGTGGGGGCTGCATGTGGGGATTGATTAATGGGTTTAATAACCTGTGGAGTATTAGAGTCATGTTGTCTTTGGGCAGCGCGACCCAAATCTGCTCCCAGTCCGTGCCTTGCCTGTTTCTCCGGTGCACTCCCATCCCCTCCGGCTGCAGCCGAGCTCTGACCCCCGTCTCTTGCTCCCTGGCAGGTGACAGCAAGTGGGGCCCGTGGAACCACTGGAGCTTGTGCTCCAAGACGTGTGACACAGGCTGGCAGCGGCGCTTTCGGATGTGCCAGGGCACAGGCGTGCAGGGCTACCCGTGCGAGGGCTCCGGGGAGGAGGTCAAGACGTGCAACGAGAAGAAGTGCCCAGGTAGGGGGCTGGGCAGGGAGGAGCGAGGTCCCTGCCTTGCCCAAGGGTCTCTTGAACCCGGACTCTGCCCCCTGCGTCCGTCTGTCTGGCTGATCATTCTCTCGGGGCACCAAGCCCGCCCCTTGCCAAGCCCTGGCTATGCCCCTGTCCCTACCTGTGCAGAGCTGCCATCTCCCTGTGTGCCCGCCCTGGGGCATGGGGCCGAGGACAGGACCCCCTCCCCAGCCCCCTGTCTGTTTGCATCCTCCCGTAGCCTACCATGAGATGTGCAAGGACGAGTACGTGATGCTGATGACCTGGAAGAAGACGGCTGCTGGAGAGGTCATCTACAACAAATGCCCACCCAATGCCACGGGTGAGTGGGCATAGGTGCCCCAGCTGGAGGTGGGGTGGGACAGGGGCTCTGGCATGTGGCTAAGGGGTCCGGCTGCTGAGGGGGTACCGAGCACTCATGGCTTGTGGGCTGGGGCACGGGGCTGTCAGAGTATGGGCAGGCGCCGGAGCTGCCCGGGCCAGCTGCTCCATGCTGCTTCCCCTTCTCTCCTGCAGGGTCTGCCAGCCGCCGGTGCCTGCTGAACGCCCATGGTGTGGCATACTGGGGCATACCCAGCTTCGCCCGGTGCATCTCCCATGACTACCGATACTTGCATCTCTCAGTAGGTGCACGCTCGGGCTGGTGCCCCCCTGCTCCCTCGTGTGTGCTCGAGCTGGTTGGTGGCCAGGGCAAGCCGTGGCAGTGGGGGGCAGAGTGGGTGCTGGTCAAGACCCCAGGGGAAATCTGCTATGCCCTGTGGCTGGTTTCTGGCCCCAGACTGGCTGTGATGGGGGCTGGCTCACCACATGCTTGCTGCAAGCAGAGATGTGGCTGCTGGGGAGCATCCGTGGTGGGGGCGGGGAATAGCCATTCCTTTGGGTTTCTAAGCTGTGTTTCATAGATTTATTTCATAGACATTAGGGCTGGAAGGGACCTCGGGAGATCATCGAGTCCAGCCCAGCCTGGGGGCTCCTGGGTTTGCAGGGCAGGAGGGTGCGGGCTGGGGGCCTGGGCTGTGGCTTGCAGCAATGCTGGTAACCCGTAAAACTCCCCCCATGTCACTGGACCCGGAGCCCTCTCTCAGGCCAGGACAGGGCTAGGGCTAGGGTTGGGATCACCAGCACTGTCCTCTCCATCTGTCCTGCATCCAGCACAGAGGATGAAGGAGCTGCCTGAACCCCAGGCTCAGTTCCACCCCCTGCAGTTTGCCCTATGGGGAAACTGAGGCAGGGAGTGGGGCATCACCTCACTCCCAGGTCAGGAGGTCGGTGGCAAAAGTGGAGGAGGACCCAACCATCCTGGCTCCCTGCCCTCCCTACTCTGGCCTCCCCGTCCACGCTAGCCTGCTCCTGGTCCTAATCCGCATCCCATCGCTTCTGGAGCAGGCACCCACTAGCCACCACTCCTCCCTCCACCCCCTCCTGGCTCGGCTGGCATGTTAATCAGCCCCTGTCATTAGCACCCCATTCGCAGCAGGAGATGCCCGCCTCATCCTTAGCTCTTTAGGCAAAGGGCAGAGGCTAATGACTATATTGCCCGGCTGGGTGCCCTCTTTACAGGACCTGTGCCTGGCTGTCACCCTGTGGCTGGCAGGGGGGTCTGGGGCTGGGCTGCTAATGATGGGATCAAGGTGGATCTGGCGGGTAGGGCTCTGGGCAAGAGAGGCGGGGGTGGCAAGTTGACAGGAGCACACCCCCCCCCTTGGATCACAAAGAGATAATGAGAGGAGCTCTGCAGCCCGGAGCAGGTGGATATTGGAGAGGACTGTGCTCAGCTGCAACCAGCTTATCTAGGAAAGAAGATTAGAGCGGCTGGGATCAGATTATGGAAGGGGGGGTGGCAGGAAGGGATGTCCGGTGCCCAGTTCGAGGGGATGAGGTGTTGAGCTCTGCTGGCCGTCCCCAGATTGCAAAGCGGAGAGGAGGGTGGGTGGTGTGTCCCAGCGTCCGGGCTTTGCTGGGTGCCCTGTGGGGTCAGAAGGGAATATTTTCCCTTGTTGCTACAGGGTTTTTTCATCTCCTGCCAATGAATTGTGTGTGTGTGAATTTTGACTGGGTTGTGCCAGTGCCTCTGCTGGGACTCGAACCCAGAGTTTCCTAGCTAAAGGGTCTTCTTCCTCTGCTCGGGGTCACACGGACCCCATGTTTGGAAGGGATTTGACCCCATAGCCAGATTGGTACAGACTGGGGGAGGGTTGGTGTCCTCTGTAGCAGGAGGCCTGGCCATCTTCCCGGGATCTCTCCAGGGGGTGTAGGTTGTAGCTGTGTTGGTCTAAGGACATAGGCAGGCAAGGTTTTTTGGGTAAATCCGATATCTTTTATTAGACCAACTCAAATGTGCGTTTTAACACGCCTTGCGGTGGCAGGACACTGCCAGCCCTCGGCCCCGTGCTTCACCCAGGGCAAGCTCAGTGTTTTGGGTGTCTGGTGCCTTGTAGGTGTGCCTCAGGGTTGATCGTGTAGTTTTAGAAGAGCTCAGAGCCTCTGGGGTGGCTTGGATGGGGACTGTCCTGTCCTCGGGCAGAGCATTGGCCTGGATGTGACCTCCACAGGCCCCTTGCAGCCCTGCTTTCCCACGACACGCGATTCTAGGGGAGCTGCATTTTGCAACCTCCCCACCCCTGTCTCCGCAGCTCCGGGAGCACCTGGCGAAGGGGCAGCGGGTCCTAGCGGGCGAGGGCATGTCCCAGGTGGTGCGCAGCCTTCTGGAGCTCATGGCTCACAAGACCTACTACAGTGGGGACCTGCTCTTCTCGGTGGAGATCCTGCGCAACGTCACCGACACCTTCAAGAGGGCTACCTACACCCCCTCCTCTGAGGACGTGCAGGTACCGCATGGGGATGGAGGCTGCTGGCACCCTGGAAAGACGAGGGTGGCCTCTTTGGAGAGGTTGCAATTGTGGGGCTCTCCTGCCCTGATTGCCATGTGTCTTGCTGGAGGGTGGGGGCTGCTTTGGTGCTACCCCGTGAGTGCCTGGAGCTGTGACCTCGCTGCCGGTTCCAGGCGTGCTGCATGCCCAGTGCAACCGCTGTATTGGCACTGAGGGACACAAGGTTGACATGCCCTGAGTGGTGTGTGTGTGTGTGTGCGTGCCGGTCCATGCGTAGGTGTAGCAGGGCAGCATACATGTGTATCTGGTCTGGCTGGGTTGGGGAGTGGGTAGGTCTGGTGTGCTAGTGTGTATATGTGTGTACAGCGGGGCCTGATGTGGCTGGGTGGGAGTGTGTGTGTGTATGAGGGTCTGGCATGGCTGTGTGTGTGTGTGCGTGCGCATGTGCAGGGGGCCTGGTGTGGATATTTGGGAATGTGTGTGTGTGAGGGTCTAGCAAGGCAAAGTCTGTGTGTGTGCATGTGCAGAGGGCCTGGCACGACTGTGTGGGAATGTGGGTGTGTGTTTGTGTCAGGGTCTGGCAAGGCAGTGTTTGTGCTTTGGGTATGTTTGTGGCAGTATGTGTATGGACATGCAGGAGGGCCTGGCGTGGCAGCATATGCGCTTTATGCATGTGTGTATGTGCACGTGTGTGCCTGGTAGTGTGTGTGTATGCATGTAGGGGGGCAACCTGAGTGTGCATGTGTGGCTGCCTGTGTTGGGCATGGTGGCGTGCATGTGTGCATCCCTGTGCATTCACTTGTTCGCACAGTTGAGTCTCGGGGCTCTGGGATGGGGCTGGGTCAGCCCCTACCTCCTCTGCCAGCTGCCCCTCACCCCTGCCCTGCTCTGCCCTCCCCACAGCGCTTCTTCCAGGTGGTCAGCTACATGGTGGACGCGGAGAACAGGGACAAGTGGGAGGACGCACAGCAGGTGAGCTGCCTGCCAGGGGTGCCAGGGCTCCCGCAGGGCAGGGAGGAGGCACACAGGCTGGCAGGAGGATGGGGAGGCTGGGACCCTTGTCTGGAGGGGACCTGGGGTGACAGCTTAGCTCGGAGCACCGGGCAGGGGTCTGTGGCCCTGGGGAAGTGTGGAGGGTTGGGTGGAAGCCTTGCCCTCCTCCCTGTAGGTCTGCTGGAAGCGGGAGGGTGGAGGGGAAGCCGGGGGTAAGGGTCTCTGACCAGGCGGGCTGGGCAGGGACGGCAGGTTGGCTGTCCCTGCCGTGGCACCATGGAAGCGGGCATCCCCTGCTCAGAGCCCTGCATGCAGGTGCCCAGAGCCTGGCACTTCCTGGACACACTCAGAGGGGCTGTGGGGTCAGAGGCTTCCCAAGCCCGGACAGAGAGGTCAGGGCCAATGCTCGAGTAGGAAGATCCCCCTTGCTCATGCCCAGGGACGGCGGGGGCCAACCTCAGGATCCCACCCCATGCCCTCGGCCGGGAAGACCCAGCTACAGCTGCCCCGTTCTCGCTGCATCCACAGGTCTCCCCCGGCTCTGTGCACCTGATGAAGGTGGTGGAGGACTTCATCCACCTGGTGGGGGGTGCGCTCAAGGCCTTCCAGAGCTCCCTCATCGTCACCGACAACCTGGGTGAGTGGGCTGGGCCAGCGTGTTGCACACCCCCGGGGTGTGTCTGGGCAGACAGGAGAGGCCTGGGGATGAAGGATGGGGCAGGTGGGTCACACTTGAAGGGTTAACCGTGCCAACTGGAGCCATGGGAGACGGAGGGGCTGGGCACTGCTCAGTGCCAGTGTGCCCAGGTGCTGGGAAGTGACCGCGTGCCCCTGCTCTGCCCCTGGCAGTGATCAGCATCCAGAGGGAGCCCGTGTCGGCTGTGTCCAGTGACATCAACTTCCCCATGAAGGGGCGCCGGGGCATGAAGGACTGGGCCCGCACCTCTGAGGACAAGATCTTCATCCGCAAGGACATGCTGAGTCTCTCTTCCTCCGGTCAGTGAGGATTTTGATGGGCACCTTCGAGGGTGGGTGGGCAGCTGCTGGCTCATGGGTACGAACATCAGTGTGCATGCTCCCATTATTCACATGTGTGTGTGCAAGGGTGTTTGTGCATGCATGTGGAAGCAGGTATGTGCGTGTGCAAGCCCCTGGGGAGCTCATACAGAGATGGGCTGGGGCAGGTGAGGACGGGGCCTCTCTGCCTTCCCTGGCTCCTGGGGTGTGGGGAGCAGCAGGCGCAGGCTGGCAGCTCTTCCCAGGAGGACCCGCTATCCATGTGTTCATCTGTCCCTGCCCTCTCCCCCAGCAGCTGGGCTGGGGGTGAGGGGTAGGGGGCTGGACCCCAGCCATGGGCACTGGCTCCATTCACAGTGGTCCCTTACAGTCGTGTCCTCTCTGTGCAGAGATGGACGAGTCGTCGCACTTCGTGGTGGGGGCCATCCTGTACCGCACGCTGGGGCTCATCTTGCCTCCTCCCAGGTGGGTGCGTGGCTGGAGCCAGGGTTGGGGGTGCCATGTCCAGGCCTTGTGGGTTGGAGACCCCAGCGAGGGGGGCAGGACTTGCCCCGATCAGCCCGTTCAGGAGTCCCGAGCTGTTCGTGGAGGGACCTGTGCCCTTGGGAGCCAGCCCCTGCCCTGTGCCTACTGATGCTGCCGGGCCCTGCGCCCAGGTGCATGGCACCAGCTGGCTCTGGATGAGGGCTCAAGTGTGGGTCAGAGAGCCTCAGGATGAGTACAGGATAGCATGGGGGCAGAGTGGGGTGCCAGGAGGAAAGTGGGCACCATCTGCTTGGGGATGAGCAGCCCATGGGTCCCCCTGCCCTCCCCTCTGCTGGGAAGGATCTGACAACTGGAGAGGAAGAGCAGGATGGAGAAGCAGAGCCAGGTGTGGGAGGTAAATCCTGTTGGGAACACGGGGGCTGAGAAACCGTCTGCACTTACAGGCATTCGCACACGCATGCGCCACGCAGGCAAGGCATGTGCTTGGGGACAGGGCCACTAGGGCACTGGCCACCCCCAACACACACATCCAGGCAAAGGGCAGACATGATCTTGGGCCAAGAGGTGTGTGTTCTTCTGCGTGTACACATACACCCAATAGCCCAGCACTAGCCAAGCTGAGCATATTTGCCTGCGTGCACACCAGTGTCTGTACCAGAGCTGGGCTTACACGCAGAGCCAGGACACTTGTGATCCCGTGTTGCATGAGAGCAGCAGCCAGGCCTGTACCAGAGTCGCAGGCACAGGGGCAGGACACTGGTGCTGTGGATGTCCAAATGGCCCCTCTGCCGCCTGTGCCGTGTCCCAGCCAGCACCCTCCTCTCTGCAGGTCCCCCCTGGCCGTAACATCCAAAGTGCTCACAGTGACGGTGCGCCCGCCGCCCAAGCCCACGGAGCCCCATGTCATGGTGGAGCTGTCCTATGTGATCAATGTAAGTGCTGTGCCAGGAGCAGGTGGGGGATGCTGGCATCCTCACCCTGGCAGGGGCTGGAGGGCTTCCCTAGCCCCTGAGTGCTACCCTCGCCCCTCACGCCTGTGCCACCTCCATCCCAATCCACAGCCCCTTCCTACACCGAGGTCCTCCTCCAGTGCCTCCTGATCACCCCCATAGCCCCCTTTCCCCTCAGCCTGCACAGCTCGACTGATGCCCGCTGCTTCTGAGCTGCAGCCCTCCTTGCCAGCCCCTTGGCAGTGCCCAGGAGATTGCTTGGAGCTCGGGGCATGGTATGAGTGGCTCCTGCTTGGCTTGGTGCAAGGGAGGCTTCAGTGCCAGGGGTCCCCAGTGTGGCAGTAGATGCCCCAGCCTCCCTGTACCCCCCCCAGGGCAGGGGTGTCCCCAACACGGTAGTAGCTACAGGCCATGCTCAGGTCACAGATTGTGTCCCCATTGCCTCCCCCAGCCGGAGCACGTAGACCCCAAAAGCAGGGCTACAGCCGGGACCTCCCCATGGGGTGGGGGGGTGGGACAGCCCTGCCCTGGGGCCTCTGCTCTCTGCTCACCAGCTCTCCCTGCCTGCAGGGCACCTCGCACCCGCAGTGCGTCACCTGGGACTACTCCAAAACGTGAGTACAGCTCGTGGCCTGCCATTGCCCCAGGGCAAGAGAGGAGGGGGGCATTTAGGAAGAGAGGCTGGGGGTAGCTCTGCAGGGAAGGGCAGCATGGGGTGAACTGAAATGAGGTACAGTGTACCCCAGGTCCCCTGCCCCTTGGAGCCCACCAGCCTTCACAGACCTGTGCCCACTGGACCACAGTGGAGCAAGCTGTTTCTCGGCCCCTTAGGCGGGCTGTGCTCCAGCCCCCCCGGGCTTTGTTGGGGGCACCCTCACAGTCTGCCAGCCCCTCGCTTCCCCACGGTGCTGGCCATCTGGTCCCGAACCCTGGCAGGTGCTGGTGCCCGGGCCTGTTGCTGGAGCCTGGGCTCCGGCACCTTTGCAGGGCAGGTAACTGCATCGTAGCCTGCTCCAGGCTGGAGTCTGGGTGCTCGGGGGGGGGGGTGGTGTCTGACCCGGTGCTGGGAACTATCCTCCTGCCACAGAGCAAGGGATACAGGCGTAGGCTGGGGCCGTGACCCAGGTGCCTCCCCTCCTGGCAATGGCAGCAGGGCTGGCTATTGATGTGCGATGGGTATGGACACGGACGGGGCTGCCACCCAGCCTCCCCTCTGTCCCACCCTTTCTGGGCACGGCCATCCTGGGTGCTGCACCCCATGCTGAGAGGTGGGTGGATTGGGGGGGCATATGGGAAGAGCACACTTTTAGGGTGCCAGGGTGCTGCTCCAGTGTCTCATTAGGGACTTGGGGGTGGGCACAGCATGTGTTGGGGGGCACAGGGAGGGAGGAGGGCGGGGTAGAGAGATCTGTTGCTGTGCAGCATGGGCTGCTCCTGGGTGCTGAGAGGCAGACCTCCCTCGTTCTCCCGCAAGGAGGGATGTGGCCCTATTTCCGCAACAGCAGCCTGTGCTGCAGTCGACCCCCTCTGCAGCCGCGGGTTAATTTGGCTAATACAGGGATTGATTGGTCTCCGCTTGCAGCCGGAGATTGATGCCTCCATCCTGCCAGACACAATTCATTAGCGCGGCACTGGGCAGGGACAGGGCGACATAGGACAAAAGGCCACGGCGTGGGCGAGCGGCGTCCTTGGGGAGGGGGTGACTATGACCAGGGCTAGGCCATGGGGGGTGGGGATGGGGTTGCCCCTGTTGCACCCGTCTGCCAGCCTGGAGGCCTCAGTGTTTGCTCCCAGCGTGGCCTCCCTTCCCTGCTGCCTTCCTCCAGGTTGCCAGAGCAACCAGGGGATGTACCGCTGTCGGCCTTGGCATGCTGCGGCACCCGTGGCTGATGCTCCTCCCCAGTCACCCACCACCCACGGTGGCTGGGCCCCCCCTTGTCTCCATAGAGGGGGCTGGGGGCTCACCCACAGCAGGCTGGTCCCAATGCAGCTCTGCTGGGCAGGGACCGGGGACAGTCGAGAGAGGTGGCTTGGCAGGTCTGTGATGCCCGCCCCACTGCCACAGCCCCTACCCTGCAAGGACCCAGGGCGTTAGGGCCCCCTCACAGTGCTGCCGAAGTCTGAACGGCCCTGCCTCGTCTGCCCCACGTGGCCTTGGCGATGGGGGTGCTGTGGCAGGGAAGGGCTGGGACGTTGCTGGGCAAGGAGTGTGTTGTTGAGCCTTAGGCGGTGGGGCTTCAAGCACAGAGGCTGCCTGGGGACCAAGGGAGGGTGCGTGGCACCCACTGCCAGCCATCACTGCCACTGCCCTACCCTGCCCAGAAGCATCCAGCCCTTGGGTCTGAAACAGGCAGTGCTGCCCAGCTGGTTGGGGGGAGAGTCCTGCCCCAGCCTTTGCTGTGACAGCTCCTGGCACTAGCGTACCTGGCAGCCCTGGGGTAGCTTCGGCCCCTTGCTGGACCTGGTGGTGCTGAATCCATCCGGACTCTGCAGTGCCTGGCACTTTCCAGCCATGGGCATGGGCTGTCGGTCAGGGAAGGTTATGACGGCCAGGCCAGGAGCTGGGTTGCACCTACTGGGATGACCCACGTAGAGGATTCAGCCCTGGGCATAGCTCAGAGGGTCTCCTGGCTCACAGCTCAGCTCAGCTCCCCACTGGCTTTGCCCCTCAGATGCAGGGCCTGGTGTGCCCTTCCCTGCAGGGCCCCTTTGGCGTCCAGGATTTTTAAAGTTGATTTTATGGCTTGGCTGTGTGGCGTGAGACACAGCAGCCGTCCCGCTCGCGCTGGGAGGAATACGCTCTGGCAGTGCGTGTCTGTGTGGGTGCCAGGTCTCTGGAGGCCGCTGGGTGATGGCTGAGCATGTGGGGAAGACGGTGCATTTGGAAACCACCCTCAGCCCTTGTGCATGGTAGCACTGATGCTGCCCAGAAAGGCTGGCAGGTGGGCATTAGGTGTCCAGGTCAACTCGGAGACCCAGACACGAGGGAAGCTGATTCTCCCCATTGCCCGGGGGAGGGCCTTCCTTCGCCACCTGCAGCTGGGGGCTCAGCATGGGACAGCCCTCACCACCCCTGTACCTGTACTGGGGGTGCAGCCTGGGATGCTCCTTCTCTCCCTGCTCCACAGCGTGTGGTGCCAGCCACATGGGCAGCAGGCACAGCTCAGGCTGCAGCAGGGGTGGAGGGGGTGATGGCTGGGCAGCTGCCCCTAGTGCCTCCACGGGGCGAGGAGGGCACTAGCTGGAGAGGTCAGAAGTGCCTGCTGGAAGGGGATGGCTCGATGCTGGGAGCGCAGTCGGCTGGTTGCAGGGGAGCCCAGGCACCCCAGGGCACCTGCTTCTTCCCCTGCTTTCCTTAGTGCCTTCAGGCCCCTGATGCTCACACTTGCCCTGTACTGCCCTGAGCTGGGCAGAGCAGGGCCTGGCAGGGGTGCAGGGCTCCCCTCCCCTCCTAGCTGGAACTCAGCACCCCCTAACCCCGGCTGGCAACCTGAGCCTTCAAACGAAACCCGGCACTTAGCCCCCCTGGGAGATCAGGGAGGAGACCGCAGAGCCGGAAGCCCCCGCAGCCCAGGCTGGGGGAAGCCCAGGCTGGATTTTACCCC
Source organism: Crocodylus porosus (assembly GCF_001723895.1). Lineage (NCBI taxonomy): Eukaryota > Metazoa > Chordata > Crocodylia > Crocodylidae > Crocodylus > Crocodylus porosus. The sequence continues at coordinate 7,788,423 of NW_017728939.1, read as the reverse complement.
AGCAACTGGATCAGCCTCCCCAGCAAGGGCCAGAGCCGAAGGCAGAGCTCCCCTCCCGGCAGGCGGGCGGCGCCAGCAAAGGGTTAAGCCGGCACCGGAGCCGAGGGGCTGTGGGTTGTGTGTGTGTGTATGTTTGATCATTGCGCTCTCTCTCGCCTTCCCCTTCCATTCATCAGGGATCCTGGCGCTGGGAACTGGGACACGGAGAGCTGCCAAACGCTCGAGACCCTCCCGGCTCACACCAAATGCCAGTGCAGCCAGCTGTCCACCTACGCCGTGCTCGCCCAGCTGCCCAAGGACCCGGTGAGTGCCAGCAGCTCCGTGCCCCCTGCTCGCTCGCTTGTGGCTCTCGGCCTCTGCTCTCCTGCAGCCCGAGGCAGGCGAGAGATGGAGAGGGGAGGGATGGGACTGCGGGCTGGGGGATAATGGGGGGGACCACTGGTGGCTTGCAGGACAGGTGGGTGGGGGGCAGGTCTGCCCCAGTAAGGCAGGGGAGGGAGTGGTCTGAAGTCACATGGGGGATGTTTCTGTGGTGCCAGGTGGGCATGGGGGAAAGGGACCCAGCAAGGCACTGGTCTGTGGGCTTGGGTACCAGTAATCTCCACATGCGTGCACGTGCACACACACATGCACACACACATGCACACACAGAGCAGCCCCGTGGTGCTGGGAGAGTATGTCTGAGCTGCACGCAAGCTCTACACATGCACACGCAGGCACAAATGCAGGCGGCCTTCCCCAGCGGTCTGGCTAGGGCATCGGTCCCGGTGCTGGGTGTGAAGATGGGGCCGAGGCTTCGGGGGGGGGATCTGCCCTCCGGTCCCTGCTTTCCTTCCCCTTCCCTGTACCATGCCCCCAGCCCAGCTGCTCCAGCCCCACCCCCCGCTCCTCGCCCAGCCCTCGCTGCCTGGCTCTGCTCAGCTCTTCCCACTCCCTCCGCCTCCCCCTCTGCGCACGCCCACCCGCTTCCCCCCACATCGCTGGCGTCTGGTTGCCAGGAGCCCGAGGAGAAGCTGAACAGGAGAGCAGCATCCCCTCACCCACCGCCCCCTTCCCGCTGCCCCTGCCGAGGGGCACAGCCCCCGGCGGGGATCACCTGCGGCTGCCCCCGTGGCCAGGGCCGTGGGGTGCAGGGTGAAGGGTCTTGGCTTGTTCCCCTCCTGGCAGCTGTAAGGCCAGGGGAGGCTGCGTGTTGGTATCCCCGAGCCCAGGAGGGCGTCAGGCGTGGGGGAAACCCCGATGCCTCGGTGGCAGATGGTGAAGTGGGGGCATAACCCCTGTTCCCATCGTGCAAAGTACAGTCCCCCCCAGTGCGCAGACCCCATTGGAGACCATGCACTGGGGGGAGCAGCAACTGGGGAGCCAGCCCACACCTGCCTCCCCCGGACTCCTCTCTCCTTGCTCCTCCGCCTGAGTCACCCCCGCCCCCCTCGCGCTGCAGTATATAATGGAGAGATGTGCTCTGCAGCACAGGACGCCTGCCTGGGATTTATAAGGCTCAATTAACAGGCCTTCCGGGCATTAATATATGTGCATTTTGCGGGGGGGCGGGCAGAGCAAGAGGAGCCATCTTGGCATGTGCCCGGGTGTCCTGCTGTCTCCTCTGCTCTGCTCCCGTCCCTCCGGCACGCTCGCAGACGGACGCAGGGACAGACAGACAGGGCTGCCCTGCCCCCTCCATGCCCCACGCCAGAGCGTAACCCAGATCCCGGCAGCCGGGTCTGGCGATTGATATTCTGGGAGCGTCTCTGGTTGGCAGGGAGATGGAGAGGCGCCCCCGGGAACGCACCTCGGCAGCCAGGGGCCGTCGCGGAGCCCGGGAGAGCGATGGGCCCTGGGAGGGGGCACCAGGCCTGGTGCTGAGGGGTGGTGGGCTCTGCCCCCCTTGCCTTCCCCAGGGCCTCCCCAGCGGTGTCTGGCTTTATGGCCTTGGGTGGCCGGGGCCTGGCGGTATCACCCGGGGCAGCCCCCAGCTTCTCTCTGCCCTACGCCTCTTCAGGCCAGCTGTGCGTGCCTTGCAACGGCAGCCTCCATCCCTCAGCTCTTCCTTTCTGGGATCCTCTCCAGACATCTCCAGAGCATCTCTCTCTCTCCCCATCAGGCCATGGACCCCTCGGGCATCCCCTCCGTGCCACTCATGATAGGCTGCGCCGTCTCTTGCATGGCCTTGCTGACCCTGCTGGTGATCTACGCTGCCTTCTGGAGGTAGGTTGACCCCACTGGGGACCCCGTGCTCCCTCATACCCACCCCAGTTGCACAGGGATAACTCCCCCGTGCTGAGCCCAGGAGAAGCCAGCCAGGCTAGTAGCAGCTGGGCCGTGGCCATCTCGGAGCTTGAGCCAAGATTTGCAGCTGCAAGAGGCCTGCTGTGATGAACCCCAAAGTGCCAGGCCCCGGTGCCACCCCCCGAGCATGAGATCAGGCTGCCTGCTTGCGTGGGTGCCTGGCTCTCGGGGGGTGTTAGGAAGTGCCGGCTTTGGACCTGGTGGCTAAGCCTTGGCAGAGGTCACTGCCCCTGGAGGGTGCTTTGGGGCCTGTGCCAGCCGAGGGGGGATCGGAGTGGCCATACAAAGGAGGGTGTGGGCAGTTGTGGGCTGCAGCACCAATGCCCTGCAAACAGGGGGGTGCCCTCACCCTCTGGACCCCAAGCAGAAATGGAGCCAGCCCCGAAACAGGCAGCCGGGAGAGGCAGCAGGGAGATCCAGACAGCAGAAGAGGACAAAATACGTGCCAGGCACTGGCAGGGGGGAGAAAACAGCTGGTGGGCAGGAAGGGGGCAGGGGAGGCTTAGCCGCGGTGTGATTAGGCGGAGCTGTTCCAGGAAGGGGATAAAGGTCTTATCGCATTAAAGGTGGCTGTGGGCACAGCAGCACCCGACTGGCGTGGCCCCAGGCACGTGGTGTGGACAGGAGGGCACCACCGGGCCTGATGCTGGCTCCACTCACATCAGCCTGGCAAGTTCATCAAGGCTACTCTGAATTTACACCGGCACGTGTGACACAGAGCCAGGCCTTTTGTCCATGCCACATGCCTGAGGCTGTGCCAGCTATGAGGTCCCCGGGGCTGGGGGTGTGGAGAGATTGGGGCAGATGTCCACTTCCCTTTCCCCCAGAGAGATTCAGGCAATGCTTGATCCATGCTACAGTAGTGCCTGGGAGCCCTGGCAGGGCTCAGAGCCTGGTTGCACCAGGAGCTGTACCAGCAAGTGATGGCAATGGGAGCTATGTGCCTAAATCCTTCGGGCAGCTTTGCAAAGCTCCATCCTAGTGGGTTCTGTCACCCACAGTGTGTCCTGCAGACACATCCCCACAGCCATGACCCAGGCATGCAGGGGTAAGCGCATGCAGACGGGTCTGATGGAAGACAGCCTGCGACCCCGGATTGAGGGCAGGGCAGAGGCGCATCGCCCGCCTGGCGCAGAGGCCTGCTTGCCATGCTCCTCGTGGCTAACGAAGGTGGAAGAGCTCCGACTCTGAAACGGCTGCATCCCTGCCTTAGGGCAGAGTGGTCCCTGTGCCCCAAACATCCTGCCTAGGGGGGCCAGAAGCCTTAATCCAAGTCACAAGCAGAAACCCCCCTCCCCAGGCCAGGCTGAGGAAGCAGCCTCTCACCTGCTGGCTCACCCATGCCCTCTTCGGGGTCCCCTATCACCTACTGTTGGGGACGGGCTACCAGCCTGCTGAGGCTGTTGGTCCCTTGAATCATGAGGGCTCTTGGCCCCCAGGCTAGGGAGAAAACAAGCCAAGCTCCAGGCACAAGGACTTTAAACCTGTCTCTCTCTGCCCTCCACCCTGCCAGGTTCATCAAGTCAGAGCGCTCCATCATCCTGCTGAATTTCTGCGTCTCCATCCTGGCCTCGAATGTGCTAATCCTGGTGGGCCAGTCCCAGATGCTCAGTAAGGTAAGAGCCCTACCAGGGCCTCTGCTCCTCTTCCAGCTGCCAGGGCCTTGCCAGGGCACTAGGCAGAGAGCTGGTCGTCTCCAGTGGGCACCTGCCCTACAGCCAGAGATTTGGGAGTAGAGCAGACACAAGTGGGACCCGCTTATAGGAGCAGATCTGGCCTGCGGGGTTCACCTGCGCACCTGGGTTTGCCTTCCCTTGGTGGGAGCATTGTGGCGGCTGAGGCCTCTGCACATCTGGGGGCATTGGGGCTCTTTGTGCTGAGACGCTTCCCTGGTGGTTACACTGGGTTGAGGAGAACCGGCGTCTGTGCTGCATCTAAGCTGAGCCCAGCCAGAGCAGAGGGTTTAGCCGTGGGGCTAAGCTGGAAAGCTGGGGAAGGAGCAGGCTGGCTGGGCGGTGTGGACAGACCCTCCTCCTAAAGCACTCTGCCGTGTTGCTGGGAGCTGATGTAGTCCTGACCATGCAGCACCCCAGAGGCAGCCGCACTTCGGCGCCGTCTGACTGGCTCCAGTTTTGACAGGGCTGGGGAGGGCTTTAGGCCTCCAGATCGCTCTCCTGCTCCAGGCACCCCCAAGGGAGCTGCCACCAGCCCTGAATGACCCCGGCTGGATGTCTCTGTGGTGTCTGCATGGGGCTGTGGCACCTCTCTTCTCCACGGCAGCCCAAATCCAGTGGCAGGGAGGAGCCAGGGAGAGAGGCAGTGTGGCCAGCAGAGCAGTGGACTGTCTTGCCCCTTCCCCACCTCTGGATTCCCCTCAGCACCTCTCTGGAGAACGGGGCAGTCCTGGCAGCCCTCTCCTAACCCAGGGCCTTCCCTCCTTTCTCTTCTCCTTGTGGGCAGGGAAGCCCACGGGCACCTTATTGCATTAACCATCCATGCCTCCTGGTTCCCCCATACACCCCAAAGGGAGAGGGAAGCTTAGCATTCACCACGCTCTTCTGCCCTGGCTGAGGCTCTGCCAGGGGGAGCAGATCAAAGCTAGCCGTGGGCAGTATGGCAGCTTCCTCTTTTAATGAAGGATTGCTTCAGGGTGCTTCTTGCTGGGAGTGGGGCTTGCCTGCAGGTGTCTGGGAGTGCATCAGGTGAGCCTGGGGGGCTGCCTGTGGGCTGGGGTTCAGGACCAGCATAGGCATCCCCATCTCCTAATGGCAGGCAGCCCTGGATGCCCAGGCTGCCACCTCCATGCTGGGCTCTTAGAGGTGGTGGCTTCCTGCACTGAGCTTCTGATGCATGGCACTGGTAGCATCCGGAGCTGGGATCAAGCCCTGGCCAGGGCATCAAGCCCTCTGAGGGCATCCTGTATGAGCTAACGCTGATGCGCGCCGTGCCTAGGACATTGCTGTCCATGCACATGGATGGGTTGTGCCTGGATGCGGGTGAGGCCCAGTGCACGTGTACACTGCCTGTCCCCACGCTGGCTGTGCTGTGCGGTGCAGTGGCCGAGAGCCGAGGCAGCTGAGCACTGATGACTGCAGCGAGATAGGGGCCTGCTGCGCGGTCTGGGCTCAGCGATAGCGTTATCTCCCCTCTCGGGCTCCCGGGGCGGATTGGCTTTGGATTAACTCCATCTCAGGATTAATTTCCTTGCGCCAGTGGCTGAGGCAGAGACCAAGGCCAGGGGCAAGAGGTTTAACCCATTAGCGGCTGGGCAGCCTTTGCTGTTAAGGGAGGGCTGTTTTGCAGGGCTGAGGCCCTCGGGGTTGTGCTTCTGGTTCTGCCATTGCCTTGAGTGAGTCACTTTATTGGCGTGTGCCCCAGTTTTCCCTCCTGAGCATGGGGGCTCAGGCATCGTCATAGCCATGGGGGCCTGAGAAAAACCTCCCACGTGGACCCGTGGTGCTCACAAAGGCCACGGCTAGGAAGGAGCGTGCAGCTCCCTTGAGGCCAGGGTATGCCTGGTCAAGCAGGGCAAACTTTATGGTGACAGCACAGAGCTGAGCCAACCCCCCCCCCAGCCCCAGTGCTTCCCCTATAAACACTACAGGGAGAGGAGGGGGCCCCACACTGGGTCCATCCACATGCCATGGCCCCAGCCTGGAGCAGCTGGTTCAGGCTCCCAGCAGACTCAGGCAGCTCCAAGCACCTGTAATGGGGAGGGAATGGGAATCTGATGTGCACCGGGGCAGAGCCCACCCCATTGCTGCCCATGCCTGGGTGTGAAAGGTGCCAGCTCACCGGCGGTGGTGGGCTCCCCGGTCTCCATGTGCAGGCCCCACATTGACCATGACCCATCTTGCACAGGGTGTGTGCACCATGACAGCCGCCTTCCTGCATTTCTTCTTCCTCTCGTCCTTCTGCTGGGTGCTGACCGAGGCCTGGCAGTCCTACCTGGCGGTGATCGGCCGGATCCGCACCCGCCTGGTCCGCAAGCGCTTCCTGTGCCTCGGATGGGGTAAGTGCCCATCGCTCACCAGCTGCCAGGAGCGCAGGGCCCTCGGGGAGTGAGGGGCAGGATTAAGCGGGCAAAGCAGGGGGGTTCAGTCACGTCACACTCAGGACAGCTAGGGGGAAGCACCCCATTTTATAGAGGGGAAAACTGAGGCACAATGCAGGATAGGGACATGTCAATGGTCTCACAGGAAACCAGTGGCACAGCTGGGAATAGAGCCCAGATGTCCTGGTACCCAGTCCTCTTGCTGTCACCACTGTGCCCTAATCTCTTTCCAGAGCTGAGAGTAGAGACCAGGTGTCCTGGTCTGCACGTGAAAGGTTTGCTCACCTGGGCCCTATAATGGAGGTCTTGTGTGTACCCTGGCATTGTGTGTGCCAGGGGAAGCCAGTGTATGACCTGCTGGGTTGTTACCCCTAGCTCCATCTCCTCCCAAGAGGGCATGGCTCCCAGGCATCACTGAGCCCCCTCTGAGGGTCCTGCCCCTCGTCTCCTCTCCCCTCAGGTTTGCCGGCCCTGGTGGTTGCAGTCTCTGTCGGCTTCACGCGCACCAAAGGCTATGGAACAGCGAGCTAGTACGTGGGGACGTGGCTGGGCAGAGGGTCTGGGGGTGGGGGGGCATGAGCAAGGCTGCGCTGGGGTCCCCTGACAGTGCCATGCTCCTCCGCAGCTGCTGGCTGTCCCTGGAAGGTGGCTTGCTCTACGCCTTTGTTGGCCCGGCTGCTGTCATCGTGCTGGTAGGTGCAGCGCGCTTGCCCCATGGCAGCAAACCAGCCTCGTCCCACCCTTTGCCCTCCCTGTTCTCACCTGTCCCCCCCTGTGGCTCCCCCAGGACTCGCCCAGCCCAGCCCAGCACCCACGACTGAGCCCTGCCTACCTGGGGCAGGCTAAGGTGCCACGTGCCCTGCCCAGAGCACGGGGCTGGCATGCAGAGTACTGGCTAGCATGGGAGGGGGGTGCTGCAGGTCGGGGGGCACCAGCTATTTCCCTGACCCCAGGCCCTGTCTGTGCCTAGGTGAACATGCTCATCGGGATCATCGTGTTCAACAAGCTCATGTCCCGGGACGGCATTTCAGATAAGTCCAAAAAGCAGCGAGCCGGGTAAGTGTCTGCTTCTCTCAGGCCCTGTACCCACGTGTCAGCTGGCGGGCAAGTTTACCCACACAAACAGGGCCCTGCCCCATGCCCTCTCCAGCAGGCTCAGCTCTCAGCCCAAATGCAAGATGGGGAGCGGGCTGAGGCCTGGGCAGACTTCACTTCACTTGTGAGCAGCTGGAAACACAGCAGGGAGGCTGCTGGCTCATCCAGGTCCCCTTTACTCCAGACAAACCCCCAGACCTCAGTGCTTCAGATCCCCTCCCTGGGGTGACCTTTGCCCCATGGCTGCACCCGGCAGAGGGACACCCCTAGCTTATGAGATCCATGCCACGTCCACCCACAGGGACCCCTTGCTTGCTGCCCTAGCGCTCCATCCCAGCCCTGCCAGCTCAGCTGCACCCCGAAAAGGGCAGAACAGGGCTGGCACCCAGCTGAGCTGCTGCTGGCATCGAGCACCACATTCATGGTGACCCAGAAATGCCCGGGGGCTCCCTACCCAGCACCCGGACCCCATTACTTGGGGGGGGACAGTGACCAGCCTGTGAGCCTTCTCGCCTTGCCCACGACCTCCCTGGGGACAGTCCTGTCATGCCAGGGAAAGGGAGTCCCACAGCAGAGCCCCTCATGTCGCGGGGGCTGAGCCGCAGACCCCGCCCCCCCCAGCCCTAGCTGCCTTGCTCGGCTTTTGCCCCCCGCCCCAAGCTAGCCATTAACAGCCCGCAGCAACTAACCCATCTCTCCCTTTCTCTCTGTCTCTCTCATGGGCTTTGTGTGTGCGTCCATCTGTCCCCTGTGCCTCCCGTCTGTCTCGCGCCCCTGCCGCCTGCCTCCCCTCCCCTCTCTGCTCCCGTGTCTCCGGTGTGGGGGCCTCGCCGGGGGCGGGCGCAGCTCGAAGCAGCCCCCCTGCGGCAGCCTGCTGCTGAAATGCACCAAGTGTGGCGTGGTGTCCAGCACGGCCATGACCTCCACCACCGCCAGCAGCGCCATGTTAGTCTCCGCCGCGCGCTCGCTCCCCAGCCCCCACCCCCCGCGCGGGACTCCAGGGAGCAGCATCCTCCAGCCTGCCGGGGCCCGGAGCTGCCCGCCAGGCCCCTGGGACTCGCTTCGCAGGCGCCTGTCCCCAGCCCCCTGCCCCGGGGCCGCACGCGCGGCTGCGCCGGGGACCTGTCCCCGTGACCACGGGTCGGTCATGGGCTGAGCAGTGGCAAAGTCGGAGGCACTGGTTTGGGCACGGGCCTCAAGGGCTTCTGGGTACGGGACACCTAGATGTGGCGGGTAGGCAGGGGCCACGGGGAGCAAGGTCACAGGGCCTTGTGGGTACTGGGTAGTGGGTGCAGGTTCTGGGGTGCTGCAGGGGCTTGTGGGTACTGGGTAGTGGGTGCAGGTTCTGGGGTGCTGCAGGGGTTTGTGGGTGATGGGTAG
>NW_017728939.1:7765736-7773526 GCF_001723895.1 Crocodylus porosus | reverse complement strand
GTGGTGATGGCCACCACTGCAGTGGGACACAGCCGAAAGGTAAACCCCCCTCCCCTCCCCTCCCCTCTATCCCATGCCTGCTCCCCTGAGCCAGTTTCCATTCTTGCTCCCATGGCTGTAACTCCTGGCAGTGCCCAGGGACCCTGTCCTGGCCCCCTTACCACCTTCCCCTCTGATGGCTGCTCCACCTCCTGGCAGAAGTCTTCCCGGGGTGGGCTGGCACACAGGCTGGCCACCTGGGCAGTGAGGTCAAGAACTGGCTGGCTGCAGAGACTCCTTCCCAGGCTGCCCAGCGCACCTCCGCCCAGGATGCCAGGGGGCCGGACATATGAGGGGAGGTTTGCCTTGATGGTGCCCAGGCTACAGTGCTGAGCACAGACAGCACTCGGGTCTCTCGCAGACAGCGATGGGATTGGGGCAGCCTTTGTGCTGGGAGTCTGTCAGGTCATGGGACGCAAGGGATGACTGGTGGGTGGGTGTGTGTGTGTGTGCTCACGCATGTGTCTTTATGTGTGTCTATGTATGCATGTATGTGCATGTCTATGCACTTCTGTGTATGTCTCTGCATATGTGTGTGCATGTGTCTGTGCACTTGTGTATGTGTGTCTATGCACATCTGTGTGTCTATGTATGCATGTGTGTGCATGTGTGTGCATGTCTGCATGTTTATAGGTGTGTGTATGTATGTATGTGTGTAAGCATGTGTGTACATGCATATGTATGCACATACATATATATGCAAGTCCGTCTACAAACACATGCATCTGTATGTATCTGTGTGTCTGTGTACGCACACGTGGGTGTGTGTGTGTATGCTGAGAAGCGGGGGAAGGCAGGGCTGAGGTGCTGGGGAGCACTGGGGGCTCTGTCCCATACGTGCCAGAATCATATGTCCGTGTCCCACACAGTCTGCAGCACAGCCTGGTCCCCCTGCCCTGAGCACCCCCATGCTTCAGGACCCTGCAGCTCAGGGGAGGGGGCTCGTGCCAGTCCCCTGGCCACAGTCTTCCCTCCACACCCCACCCCAACCCTGTCCCTGCAGCACCCTCCGCTGGGCCTGGCTCTGCCCTCCTCACCCCAGTGCCTCCCTCTCCCGCCCAGGGCCTCGCTGTGGAGCTCCTGCGTGGTCCTGCCGCTGCTGGCGCTCACCTGGATGTCTGCCGTGCTGGCCATGACCGACCGGCGCTCCATCCTCTTCCAGGTCCTCTTCGCTGTCTTCAACTCAGTGCAAGGCTTTGTCATCATCACCGTACACTGCTTCCTGCGCCGCGAGGTAAGCCCCGCTGCCCACCCCGCAGCATACGCTGGCACAGCACCCCGGGGGTGCCACCCCACTGCCCACTCCGAGCTCCACCCTGAAGGCCTCTTGCTGCCTCCCTGCCTTTGCAAAGGTCCTGATCCTCTGCAAGGAGAGACTCTGGGGTAACTGCCAGTGGCCTGGCTCACCTTCCCTCTGCCTAGTTGGCAGGGGCATGGGGCTGCTTTGCTGCTTACTCAGGGGGGCTCGAAGGCCAGCCGTGCTCTGGGTTTGTTTCCCACCCCAGAGCCAAAAGCTCCTTTCAGTCGAAGCTCGCTGCCTGCCAGAGGTGGCTAGAGCAGACCAGGCGAATGAAGACTCAGTGTTGGATCAGATGGAGGTGGCAGGGGTCTGTGGAGGGGGAGGAAGGGGGGTCTATGGGGAGTGTTAGCACCCTCCATCCATCTGGAGACAGCATCCCTCTGAGGCTGCCCATCTGTGCCCCGGCAGGACAGGCTGCAGGCAGCAGCTTCATTAGCTGAGATCGCAGCCCTGGCCACAGCATGCACCCAGCCCTGGTGCTCCTACCCTACTGGCAATGAGGTGGGGGAGAAGGTGGCTCTGTCCCTGGGGGGAGCCTGAGTCTGGAGCTGGGGGTCCGGAGCAGCTGGAGGGCATGGGCTTTATGGAGTACAGGAGAGAGGCAGCTGGGGAGAGGCAGGACCAGTTTACAAAGACCCGGGGTGCTTGGCACAGCCCCTGCCTGGAGAGCAAGGGATGGGTGAGCTTCCAGCTGGGTGGTAAAGACAGGTGCTACCAGGGGGTGACGTGCCCCCAGGGGAAGGGAGTTGAGAGCAGAGTGGAAATGCAGAGGCACAGAGTTTGCAAGAGGCCTAGGAGTGAAACTCCCACCCCTACTGTCTGCAGGCTCATGGGTGCTTCTGTTTTGCACTGGTGCCAGGCAGTCCTGGCAGGGAAGCACTCACTCCAACCCATCCCAGCCAGCTCCATGGTGCCAGCTGAGAGCAAGGCCAGAGGGGCCTGCTATCTTCTGCCTCCGCTGTTGCCCTCCCAGACCCAGGTTGCTGGTGGGGCAGGCATGTTGGGCAGAACCAGTGGGCTCGGGGTGAGACATGGATCCTAAGGGTCATCTGAAGGCACAGAGCTGCCCTGGGCCCTGCACCTTTCCTGCTGTGGGGCAGTGACGTTTGCCCCCCTGACCCTCCCCGACAGGTCCAGGACGTGGTGAAATGCCAGATCGGGGTGTGCAGGAGTGACGAGAATGAGAACTCGCCCGACTCCTGCAAGAATGGGCAGGTGCAGATCATGGTGAGCGTGGCGGCCGGGGGCATGCAGCCTGGGGGGTGGGCGCTATGCCAAGGAGTGTGTGGGCAGCGCTGCATTGCAAACATGCCAGCATGAGTGCACCCTGCCCAGGGGGCAGGGTGTGCAATTGCCTGGGCTGCATTGGTGAAGGGCTGGCTGGGTACCAAGGCTCTCTGCAGGGGTGAGGGCTCTGGGCTGGGTAGCTCAGATTGCCATACCCAGGCTGGGGGAGACCAGGTGCTTGGCTCTGGGCCCAGCTGGGCCCTTGAGGGGACAGCATCTTCCCACAGCCCAGGGACACAGCGCTGAGAGGGTGCCGCGGGGCTTGCTTGCTTCCTGGCATGGGATGGCAGACTTACTCACTGCCTCTGGGAGCCTTATGGGGAGAGCTGGGGTCTCAAGCACCCTCTTGCATGACGCCGCTGGCCCTGTAGCTGCCTGTGATGCGTTCATTCCCTGCCTCTATCTCTCCTTTCTCTCTGTCTCCCTCCCTGTTCCTCTTGCCCTCTCTCTGTGTTTTTATAGACAGATTTTGAAAAGGACGTTGACCTGGCGTGTCAGACAGGTGAGGCCTGGGGCTGCTTCCAGCAACAGGGCCAGGCAGGGAGGTTCCCAGAGCACAGCTCCCTTGGCATCGGGGCTGCCCCCTCTGTGGTTACAGCCAGACATGAATGGCTCCATCCCTTGAGTCGGAGGGGCTTATGGCTACAGGGGCAGAGCCAAGAGCTCCCAGTTTGGGTGAGCTTCCAAAGTGGAGCCATCCCAGGTGCGGTGGAGCTGGATGGGGGGAAGGGGCTTACAGGGGACACGAAACCATGTGCCAACCCCATGGTGCCCCTCTGATGCTCAGGGGATGCCCCCACTCTGCTGCCCGCATGAGCCTGACCCGTGTCTCCTTGCCTTCCCCTTGCCACAGTGCTCTTCAAGGAGGTGAACACCTGCAACCCAGCCACCATCACGGGCACCCTGTCCCGCATCTCCCTGGATGGCGATGAGGACCCCAAGCTCAACACAAGCTCGGAAGGGGGCCTGGGATTCTCCACCCTGCCCGGCAACATCCCACCCAGCAGCATCCTAGTGCAGGTGCCCAAGATGGCACCCAGCGTGGGCAAGGGCTTGAACGAGCTGAGCGACCCACCCACCAAGAAGAACATGGGCCTGGAGGTGCCGGGGCCCGTGTACTTGTGCCCTGAGAACAGCCTGCGGCAGGTGGAGTACGGCTGGATGCGCCCGCCTGAGCCGGCACTGGAGGGCGACTACATGGTGCTGCCCCGGCGGACGGTGAGCCTCAAGCCCTTCGGCCGGGATGAGGCCAAGCTCAACATCCAGATGGACGAGGTGCCGCACGCGGGCAAGGGGCGCCCAGTACCTGAGGCCGAGGCCTACCCCAGCTTCGTCTCGGTGGATCACATCAACGTGAACTTGAACCAGCCCTACGGGACGGTGAAGCATGCCTACGGCCTCCAGTTCAAGCAGCACCCCACGGTCCGGCAGATCCTGGCCTCCGAGCTGTCAGAGCGCAGCCGCACCATGCCCCGCACGGTGCCCGGCTCTGCCATGAAAGTGGGGTCACTTGAGGTGAGCCTGGGGGCCTGGGGGCAGGGGGGAAGCATGCAGAGGTCTGCAGGAGTGTGCAGGAGAGTGCCCGTGGTGTGCACACGTGCCAAAGACTGCACACGTGTGCACAAGGGAATTTCAGGGATTTATGTTACAACATGAAACTAGCAGGTAGGAAGTTGAAAACTTTACATCAGGAATTTTTTTTTCACCCAGCACATCATTCACGTGTGAAGCTTCTTGCCACCAGGGGTGGTGGAAGCTGAGTTTAGCCAGATGCTCAAAGGGCTTGAGCACGTTTTTGGAGGAAAGGGGCCTCCGTCGCTATTGATATTAGGAGTGAGGGGCACTGCCATAGCCAGGTCCTTCTCCCTTCTGCCACTGTGTGGCACAGGCCTTTTGATACCCCTTTGGGAAACCATGAGCCTAGTAAAACTATAAGCCGCCCTTGGTGATGGGGGCCACTGAGGGCATATCACCGATTCATTGGGATAAATGATGACAAAATGGAGACGGGAGCGAGGGTCATAGATTCAAAACAGGTGCACCGAGGGGGCACAGTGGGCAGAGCACACCGGATGGTGTCCACTGGCTCTCGAACGAGTCCAAGGACACAGCCCAGTGAAACTGCCTGGAGGTGTGAATGGATGAAGGATGGGAAAATAGCCCTGCAGTCCTCGGGGGTCCTCCCAACTAGAGTCTCCTTCCTGCTCAGATATATTGTGAGCTTAGCCAGGGCCAGGAGGAGGTTGACCAGGAGGTCCAGGGACCTGATGGAGCCGTGAAAGAAGAGGAGACTGAGCAAGATGGACCTATAGTGTAACCCAGTCAGTGGCAGTTCCTGGGTTCTTACGTGCACCTGTGCACACTTGGCACTGGAGGGTGCAAGAGCAGGCATGGGCAAACCCGTGCAAGGCCAGAGGGTGCGCACAAATGTCTGCACACATGCAGGAGAGTGCGTGTGCATGAGTGCGAGCCAATGGGTACGTGTGTGTGTGCACGTTGGGTGCAAGAGAGGCAATGTGCAAGTACACATGCGCACAGAGTAGGGCTGTGCCCCTCTCGCAGGGTGGGCACTGCGTCAAATGGTGAGTTAGCTGTGCCATGGCTTGGGGGGGGTTCATGCAGCCACCCTGGCCAGCCTGGGGGTGGGAGGCTGGACACAGCACTCACCCCCGGCCTTCTTGGCCTCAGTGAATCCTCCAGACCGATGTTGCCGCCCCCCACCCAGTGCTGGGTCCTTCCCAGCGGCTCCGAGCACGGTGCAGGGTAGGGGGCAGGACACCGGGGGTTCACTGCTGCCCTGTGGCTGAAACCAGGCCTGGTCTGTTCCTCCCCACCAGCTTGTAACTGGGCAGCAGCCAGTAAGCCAGCCTTAACCCCTGCCCCATGCGGGTGGAGGTGAGGGCAGGGCAGTGGCTGAGATTGGGTCCCAGCTCTGCCACTGCCTGCTAGAATGCCCTGGACCAAGTTCCTTAACCCCTGGAGGCTGCCCCTCACCAGGATTGAAGCGCTGGTTGGCTCAAGGCCTGTGGGAAATGGTCCCACAGAGGTATCCCAGCTGGCTCCCATGCCAGCCCCATCCCCCGACCACCCCTGCTTGCTTAATTAATGAATGCAAATGAGGGTAGGGAGCTTAGGAGGCACATGGAGCCAGGCAGCCAGGCCAGCGCAGAAGGAGCAGCTATGGAAACCCCAGCCGGCAAGGGAAGCTCTTACTGTCCTTTCACACAAGCTTTGGCCCGTCCCACCCCTGATGCCAGCGCTGCTGGGGCAAGAGGCCTCTGCTCTCCTCTCTCCTGATAAAGCTAGTGAAGGTCCTCTTCCCTCCTTCCTTTCCCATCCGGCATGGCTGGCGTGGACGTTTCACCCCCAGAGGAAGCGGTTACGATACTCAGACCTGGACTTCGAGGTTAGTCCCACGGACACCTTCCTGCCCTGCTTCTCCTGCCAGCAGGGCGTTCCCGGGCATGGGCATGGGCATGGGCATGGGCGGATCAGGGCACTCACTGTCACACACCTGTCTTCTGGGCCAGTGAGCTTGGTGCTGGCCAAAGTGCCGAGGAGTCCCAGCCAGCAGGGTAGGGTGGCAGGGTCCTTTCTGTGGGCATTCAAGGGGCACTGCTGATTCAAGCCCCGAGACACTGGCTTGCTGCACTTGCACCATGGCCTCTGTCCGCCCTTTGGGGGTGGCGGGGGTGGGTCCCCCAGGGAAGGCGGTGCAGGGGAAGGGGCAGGGCGGAGGCAGGCGCTGCCACGCATGCCCGTGTCCCCCATCCCTTGCCCCTTTGCAGAAGGTCATGCACACGCGGAAGCGCCACTCCGAGCTCTACCATGAGCTGAACCAGAAGTTCCACACGCTGGATCGGTACCGGGCACCCGCCACCAATGCCTCCAAGGTACGGACCCCCTCGGCCCCCGAGCTGCGGGCCCCTCGACCGTGGGGTGTCCCCCCCAGCTCTTTGGTCCCTTGAGGAGTTGCCTGGGGCTCCCTCCCAGAAGAATACAGGAGTGGAGTAGCTGGGAGTTCCCTACTCCCAAGCCCGGGCTGATGCCCTTGTCTGCCAGGAGCTGGGCCCAGAGCTTCCCCACGGCTCACTGGTTTTCCCTACAGTGGGGGCTGGGGGAGCTGGGCTGATGGGGCTTTGACCTCCACGGTGCTTCCCCTGCAGAGAGAGAAGCGGTGGAGCGTCTCCTCGGGCGGCGGGGAGAAGAGCACGTCCAGTGTAAGCGCCAGCATCCTCCCTGCCAGACCCCAGGTGGGGCGTACCTGGGAGGGTTGGGGGGGGGGTGGCAGGAGTGGTCTGAGCTGCTGTGCCTTGCTCACCTGCCACGGAGCAGCTGCTTCTCCCCCTCCTTCCACTGCCAGGCTGCTGGCTGCTCCTCTTCATCACCATCCTCACCATCACCCCAGTCTCCCCATCCCCATGCTGGACCTGTGCACGCTGCTGGCATTTTAGACCCTGTGAGCTCACACATCCGCCCTGGTCCCTTTGCCTTGCATCTCCTTCAGCCACTGGGTACTGGCTCTCCCATGCCACCGCCGTGCCAGTCTGGCTCTCTGGGCTCCCACTGCTCTCCCGGCTGCCTCCAGGACTCCCCCCAAGCCTTCCCAGGGAGCCAGGAGCAGGGCAGCTGGGGGGTGCTGCTAGCTGCAGCACCATCCCAGCGCCCTGTCCCCTGGCAGGAGGTCACCAGCCCGGAGGAGCAGCAGCTGCAGCAGCAGAAGCAGCGGAGCTGGAGCACCTTTAAGGCCATGACGCTGAGCTCCCTGCCCAGCGCGCAGCGGGAGAAGCTGGAGCTGCACTGCGCTGACTGGGACAGGCCCCACATGAGCCTCGACGTCTCTGAGGGCGATTTCCAGACCGAGGTGTGAGCGGCGCCGGGCACCGCCTGCCCAGCTCGGAGGATGGGAGCGCCCCTCTCTTGGTCTCTGGGGGGGCACCGCAGCTCCTTGCCTCTCTCCCCGTCGGACTGTGCCCATCCCACGGGGGGCACCGCGCCCCCGTCTCCTTTCCCGTCTCGTCGTGGGGTTTCTTTTTCTTCTCTTCCCTTCCGCGGCGGCCGCCCACGGGACACGCCTGGACACACGTGCACGCGGACACACGCGCACGCCCCCTCCATCGTGGCTCGCGACCACTGACTCTTGTGCAGGGCACGGTGGCGGGGA